>NC_090653.1:213347249-213554749 GCF_040937935.1 Hyperolius riggenbachi
GGAATTCAATGATGTGTCAGCTTGTTAATTGTACAGAGCCAAAATAATCCAACATGCATATAGACTGTTTCGGACTGATTGATCCTCATCAGTGATTTGCATGGATTAATGTGGCTCTATGGCATAGGACTTGGCAATTGAGCACACTGATTTGATGGCAAATTGGCAATCATGTCGCAAGGTGTCCTTTCTAAACAGTGTGTTGTCACAAATACAGCCATCTCCTTCTGCTTTGCACAGTATTATTATTATTATTTAGTATTTATATAGTGCCAACATCTTCTGCAGCACTGTACAGGGTATATTGTCTTGTTATTTAACCGTCCCTCAGAGGGGCTCACAATCTAATCCCTACCATATTCATATGTAGATGTATGTAACGTGTTGTGTGAGTATTGTAGTCTAGGGCCAATTTGTATGGGGAAGCCAATTTACTTTATCTGTATGTTTTTGAATTATGTGAGGAAACTGGAGTGCCCGTAGAAAACCAACACAGACACAGGGAGAACATACACAAACTTTGTGCAGATAGTGCCCTGGTTGGAATTCGAACCGGGGTCCTACTGCTGCAAGGCAAGAGTGCTAACAAACATTTTAAAAAAACAAAAAGGTTAGAAAAGATAAATACACAAATAAGTAAATACAAATACTTTATAGTAGAGTGTAATAAATTATTACGGTATTTCATTTTTTTTTCAGAAACATTTTTATTTAGTATTTTCAAAAAATGTTTACATGTTGAAGGCCTCTTCTAACAATATACGAAGTTAATGAATAATACATACCGGTACAGTAATGCATCGTTTGCAAAGACAATGTGGTCAGATACATGTAAAAATGGAGAGCTAAAGTAAAATTGCTGAGGTAATACCACCTCAACAGCAGCCTACAAAAAACCCCATAGGATTCTTCCCTGTTCATGTAATTGGCTCTGAAGTGAAGAACTGGTGTTTGAGTTAAAGTCCAGTAGAGGGACAGAGTTTTTGTTGGAAAGGTCTAGTACTTAAAAAGAATAAAAAAAATGGATCTTATTTTAAGTTTAGAGGTAGCTTTTCTTCATGTAGAGGCATGTTGTTCTAGTCTGCCCAAGGTCCCACTGAGCTGATTATAGGCATACTACTCTGAGTACTTGAATGCAGGGATGCTCGGATAGTACTTTTTAAAATCCGAATTGATCCGGATATCCAGATATCCAGATCCGGTTAGGAAATCCGAATCCAACCTTTTAGATATCCGCGTGAACGCGGATATCCAGACACATTATCTGCGGATATCCAACTGTTCTGCCTCTCCAGTCTAAGCACTACAATGTGATCTCTGTAACTCACGATTGTGTTGAGATATGTGTAATCGCAGCCTTAGGTAGATTGGCGGACAGTGACTCGATCCAAACGACACCTTGAAGATCGTGAAGAAGTTTATTCAAACTGTGCAGATCATACACCGATGAACAAATGGATAGGTCAAAAAATCATAGTGTGAGCAGCTAGCAGAAGCATGTAGCTGAGATGCAGGGTTGAAGCTAGAATGAGCTAGAAGGAGCAGTGGGGGAGGAAACAAGGAGATCAGAGCAGGGTAAGGGAAGAGAGAGGAGACACACTTGAAAAGGCAAACTATGCATGTGTAACATGACACCAACCTATTCGGATATCCGGATAGAAAAACCGGAAGTGCCTTTCAAAATACTTTAAAGAGACTCCGTAACAAAAATTGTATCCTGTTTTTTATCATCCTACAAGTTCCAAAAGCTATTCTAATGTGTTCTGGCTTACTGCAGCACTTTCTACTATCACTGTCTCTGTAATAAATCAATGTATCTTTCCCCTGTCAGACTTGTCGGCCTGTGTCTGGAAGGCTGCCAAGTTCTTCAGTGTTGTGGTTCTGCTATGAACTCCCCCTTCCAGGCCGCTCTATGCACACTGCCTGTGTGTTATTTAGGATTAGAGCAGCTTCTCTCTTCTCTCTTCTTTTACAAGCTGGATAAATCCTCCTCTGAGCTGGCTGGGCTTTCACATACTAAGGAAATTCAGACAAGGGCAAAGCTGTTTGAAGGAAGAAAAGAGCAGCCTGAAACTTCAGTGCATGAGAGCAGAAGGGGGAAAGAAACACACAATGATCTCTTGAGATTCAAAAGGAAGGGTGTATACAGCCTGCTTGTGTATGGATGTATTTTCTATGTGTGGACATACTGTACATCAACCTACTTCCTGTTTTGGTGGCCATTTTGTTTGTTTATAAACAAACTTTTTAAAACTGTTTTTAACCACTTTTAATGCGGCGAGGAGCGGCGAAATTGTGACAGAGGGGAATAGGAGGTGTCCCCTAACGCACTGGTATGTTTACTTTTGTGCGATTTTAACAATACAGATTCTCTTTAAAAACACCTTCTATCCTCTTACCCTTCTCCCTCCCTCCCTCTCTCTCTCTGATTTTGTCTTCCAGGGATTTGTAGGCTGTCAAAAGCAAGCTCACATATATTGGCCAGGAATCGAACCCAGGTCCACTGCTTGAAAGGCAGCACTCCTCACCGCTATACCACCATTGGCCAGGAATCAAACCCAGGTCAACTAACATTACAGGCTGAAGCCAGCCATTTCACTCATCTCTTCAACTACAAGAAAGGCCCTGGAGTAGTCTTAGCTACCGTAATATCTGTTACGGCAGGGCCCTTATTACACTTTCTCTTACAGGGCTATGGAAACCGTTTTGCCCATGAGATAAAGCGAGGTGCAAAAATGAAATTATGCCTAGCAGAGGATGGTTTCAATCCATCAACCTCTGGGTTATGGGCCCAGCACACTTCTGCTGCGCCACTCTGCAGTCTGCTTACATTTGTATACAATTTTCAAGTTTAAGAAAGGTACATTAGTTCCCTTCACAAAACACAAAGCCATCCCTGGGTGGGCTTGAACCACCAACCTTTTGGTTAACAGCCAAATGCACTAACCAATTGTGCCACAGACACTGTGCACACAATTGCTGCTAAATGGCTATCTGGGGTTTTCTTCGGACAACTGTTGAACACAAAAGGCAAGGCCATCCCTGGGTGGGCTTGAACCACCAACCATTCGGTTAACAGCCAAATGCGCTAACCAATTGTGCCACAGACACTGTGCACACAATTGCTGCTAAATGGCTATTTGGGGTTTTCTTCGGACAACTGTTGAACACAAAAGGCAAGGCCATTCCTGAGTGGGCTTGATCCACCAACCTATCGGTTAACAGCCAAATGCACTAACCAATTGTGCCACAGACACTGTGCACACAATTGCTGCTAAATGGCTATCTGGGGTTCTCTTCATCTTCCACCCTCCCTCCCTCCTTCCATCCATCCTCCCTCCCTCCTTCCCGCCTTCCTCCCTCCTTCCCTCTTCCATCCCTCCTTCCCTCTTCCATCCATCCCTCCCTTCCGCCTTCCCTCCTCCCTCTTCCCTTCTCCCTCCCTCCTTCCTCCCTCCTTCCTTCTTCCCTCCTCTCCCTCTCCCTCTCCCTCTCCCTCTCTCTCTCTCTCTCTCTCTCTCTCTCTCTGATTTTGTCTTCCAGGGATTTGTAGGCTGTCAAAAGCAAGCTCACATACATTGGCCAGGAATCGAACCCAGGTCCACTGCTTGGTACGTTAATTAGATTAAACTGTAAGCCATAACTACAAAAATAGATCAAATTGTGCCATTTGTCAACTTTATGTAGGTTTCTTTAAAAAAAAAGAAAAGAGATTTCAGATTGTATTACATAGAATGCTTTCTGGTTACATATGGATTTTTGTTTATAAATGTATTTCCAGGAGCACCGTTTGAATGGATGCCAGAATGTGAATGTTGTCACATGGTTATTATATGAGTCATCTAAAATTGCAACTATTTAGTACAAAGAAAACATCCGTTAAATTAGAGCAATTATCCTATTAAAAATACATTTTAATTGAATATTGCATTAACCAAATTAACGTTGCGAAGAGGCCAAAATGATAACAGCTATTTACCGGCCTGTGAGACTCGGATTACAATTAGTGCATGATGATATCGCTGAAAGTGTTTATTATTGCTGCCATAGATCCACTTTATTTTTGTCATGATTTATAGCATGATCATTTCATTGGAAGGCCCTTCCTGTCATAATGTCGCATTGCTTTGATAAAGAGTGAACTCTCATTAATATATTTCAACAGTTGAACAAAAAAAAAAAAGAAAGAAAATTTTCAGTTCTGAAATAACTTCCATTGTTCCTATTAAAAAAAAAAAAAAAGCAGACAAAGTAATGTGACAATGAAGTAAGAGGAGGACATAAAACATAGTTGCAAGAATAATTATTAGAACTTTTACCCAAAAGTTTTTGGAAGATCGAAAAAAAAGCTTTACCTTGTTGCACCTACAATGAATTCATCTATGCACCTACAATTAGCAGACAAAATTTAGTGTCTTTGATGCCTGTATTATTCACAGACCAGTAACAGCTCTGAAAAACCATTTGCTTTACATTAAAATATGTACATAAATTAAAACATACAGTATGTGGCAACTGCCCCAGCAAAAAATGGTCGTGTGCTTCAAATAAAGCAACTAAATGCCTGCCAGGGTTTCAATGTTATTGGAATTCTTCTGTTAAAACTCAGATTATAGAAATACCTGTTTCTGCCCACTCTTTTCCAGTGCTCCCTCCCATTTACCATTAGTGCCAATAGTTTAATTGTATATACAGCCTGTGATCTGAAATATAAATGTGTGTATGTTACTGCAGCACTATATAGTAGATGTCACACAGCCTATTAACTGCTTGATTTTTAAGCTTGGCACCAAGACTCCACGAACTCTACAGACCTCCGTTTCAATGCAGGTCAGCACTAGATTCGTGCGCTCCACAGCCTCAGGACAGCCTCAGGCTGTGGAGCGCGCGAGTCCAGTGCTGGCCTGCATTAAAACGGAGGTGCGTGGAGTTTGCGGAGTCTTGGTGCCAAGCTTAAAAAGCAAGTGGTTGAGTCCAGTATGTGTAAGTGGGAGCGGAGGAGCAGCCTGCATATACCGCAGGCGGATGCCAGTGGCAGTAGCCGACTTGGAACTACAGCCCACGCAAAACTAGAGGACATACAAGTAACACGCTACAGGTGATGACTGTTAAAAGGAAAGCCCTTGAACCTGATGGTAACGAAGTGCAGTTCAAAAGGACGGGTGAAAGCTTTCCATACTATACCCCGGTTTGCAGCCTGGCACATACAGGGCCGGATTTCTGGGAACGCAACCAAGGCCTGGGCCTTGTGCGGCAGCTGGTCAAGGGGCGGCTGGACAAGTAGGAGGGATAGCTGCATATGGAAGAAGAAGCTGCAAATAAGGAGCAACACATGGACATAAGGCGCTGCTTCCTAAGGGATTTGTATATAACTGAAGGGGACTGCTGTACATGAAGTTTAGACATGGAAGAAGGGTCTGCACAGGAATTGGAAAGGGGTGCTGTACAAGAAAGTTGGCCTAGCTGTGGAAAAAGGATAAATCTGGCCTTGGACACAAACAAATGTAGAAACTCCTTGCTACCATTGTGATACCTATGACCAAACAGACCCTGGAGCATCTGCTAGTTGAAAACTGGTACTACCGGTGTCTATGAATGTGAGTGTGGAATAGATGGCATGTGTGCAGGCGTGGGAGCACTCCACAGTTAGAGGCTTATTTTAACTACCTAAGGACAGCGTCACGGCGATGGGCGTGACCGCGATGGCAGCCCCAGGACTGCCTAACGCCAATCACGTGAAGCCCTGGGGCTTGCTTTTGCAGGAGATCCTGTGCACGCTGCGCGCGCATCTCCTGCTTGGTAGGCGGAGCTCCGCCTTGAGTCTCCCAGTGGCAATCGCAGCTCGTAGACTGTTAGACGGTGAAACCGCCATCTAATTACCGGTACAGCGATGCGATCTAAGGCAGTGTGACACGGCTGTCCCCTCTGTGGGCTCGGAGGTGAATGGCTGTCATAGGCTGAAGCCTATGACAGCTGATCACGCTGCTTGGCTGGTGTGGAGGGAGGGTTTAGTGTAAAAAAAAAAAAAAAAAAAAAAAAAAAAAAAAAAGGAAATTTATTTAAAAATTTAAAAAATTACAAAAAAAAAAAAAAAGAACATTGGGGGAGCGATCAGACCCCATCAACAGAGAGCTCTGTTGGTAGGGAGAAAAGGGGAGGGGGAGGGAATCACTTGTGTGCTGTGTTGTGCAGTCCTGCAGCTTGGCCTTAAAGCTGCAGTTGCCTATTTGACAAAAAATGGCTTGGTCTTTAAGGGGGGTAAAGCCTGTGGTCCCGAAGTAGTTAAAGGGGAACTTCAGCCTAAACAAACATACTGCCATTAAGTTACATTAGTTATGTTAATTAGAATAGATAGGTAATATAATTTTTTACCGACCCTGTTTTAAAAGAACAGGCAAATGTTTGTGATTCATGGGGGTTGCCATCTTTGTCATGGGGGCAGCCATCTTTTTGGTTGAAAGGAGGTGACAAGGAGCAGGAGACACAGTTCCAACTGTCCTGTGTCCTGATAACCCCTCCCAGCTGCGCACACTAGGCTTCAAATGTCAAATTCAAAATGTAAAAAAAAAAATTTGCACCAAAACAGCAGAACGAGAGCAACAACATCAGAAATCCCATCATGCTTTGCACAGCATCAGGGGAAAAAAGCCTGGGCAGTTTTCTTCTGTGCAGCTAAAAATGAGGCTTGGATAAGAGAAACAAAGTTCTGATGCTGTGAAACTGTTAAAGAAACACCAGGCCTTTTCAGTGCTGCTGAGTCGATTTTTAGCCCGGAGGTTCACTTTAAATGGTTTAATGTCTTTTTTTTTGCTATGAATTGATTAAAGGTTTTGCACTTTTTCAAGTAGTGGTGGTCTATATCTTGATTTGAAGCTATTAGCAAACTGTCTATATATTTAATATAATTGCACTGTTTCTTAATATTACACAAACCTTTAGGGTTCGCAACACCTCTAGGTAGAGCTACTCCCAGTTAAATCTTAGATAAATTGTATGGTGTGTAGGTGCTCCCACATATTAAAGTGACAGACAAAGTTCCAATGATTTTCAAAGTTCAGGGCTGCGTAATATGTTGGTGCTTTATAAATACAATAAATAAATAAAGTCCTCCTCCACACAGAACGACTTCGATTCAATCCACTATTAACATGTGAAGTAATGGCTCACCAGATCTCAAGGCTGACCAATAACAGACCAGCAATCAGCGCTTAAGCATCCACCGCTCTCAGCTCCCTGTCCTGACAAATCCTAGAAAAAAACAAACAAGAATCACACCGTGCACATGCACTACTATACACCACTTGTGATCCCAATCACCAATATACAAATGAAACGCTCACCGGATAAACTGGCTGACTGACCACAGACCAGTAATAGAGCATTCACTGCAGATCAGGTGTCTCTCCTCTATCTTCTCACAGGAATCACTACGCTCAAACACATCCTTACATAGCGTAACTCCATTTATTAGATGTAAAAAAGTTATAAAAGTGCACTCACATTAAATAAGATCATATGTGCATGTAAAATCAAAGTCCCCGGGTGGCTGCCAGCATCCTGCACACTCCGTCATAAGCTCCGCCCTACGTGTTACATCCCTCAGGGCTCCTCATCATTGGAAAATCATTGGTTCTTTGTCTGACTGTCACTTTATTATGTGGGAGCGCTTACACACCATACAATGTATCTATAGTAGCCAACGGTACTGCCACTTGTACCCATGGGGCGGTTGCTAAACAAAATGTAGTGAGCGCCGCTCCTATGAGTTTCTGTGTTATTGATGGTGTACAATCCAAGTTTCAACATCCATAGATAGGTTGTACATTTATTTTGTTGTTTACTGTAGTTCTTGTATTCCTTGTGTAGTTTCTTTATGTGATACTTACATGTATTTCTACATGTTCTTACTTATGATGTGCTCTTTTTGAAACTTTTTGCTTTTAAATTGCCTTGACAGATGTGGCCACCTGGGGATTTATTTTTGAACCGCGGGATCGTGAGTCCATTTTTTTTATAAATATATATTTTATATATGTGTATGTATTGCATCCTTTTGTTTTGTCACACTTGTGCATCACCTCTGCCTTGTCCTGGCAATAAACCGAAGATCAGCTCTATGAGTGGTGGCTGTGGATGCTGCTTGCTATGTATTGTGGCAGCATCCTGTTTTTACATAAGGTACAAGTGGTGTAGTTCCACCAGCCAATGAGGAGAGCTGCTGGAGAAGAGGCAGAGTCTGATGTGATGCATGGACATATACTACATTATGCAGGTCCTGAGCGTCTATGGTAGTTGTGGCAGTGCATACCTGCCCCCATTAGCCAGTACTACAATGACTATATCTCCTCCGCCACTGCATGGGGAGACGCTGGTGGAGGGGATGTGTCTGCTGCCCAGCGTGGACATGGATGAGTGGTTCTGTGATATGGGTTGAGAGATTTCATCATGACTTTACGGTTCATTAGCATATTACCCTGTGTGGTTCCTCATCAGGTCTGCCATTGGTCCTGTCCTGTTTGTACACCTGTACAGTGTGTGGTTTGTAAACTGCACATATTAAAGAATGATGCAATGTTATAAAGAAAATCTATATGACACTATAAATCTATATATCACTTTAAAGAGAATATGAAAAATTATCTATAAGAGAAAAGTCAGGAGAAAATGTTTATTGAATAAAGGTGGCCATACATCAGGCGACTTGGCAACCAATCAACTGTTCAATTCAATTATTATAATTGGATCAAATTAAAATCGGTGCCGCCGAGAGCATACCAGATCTACGATGCGACCAATTTTGGGCCAAATTTGATTGCATGTATCGATTGGACATGCTGCAAGATGTAGGGCTGACATGCTGGATCCTGTGCATGGCGGCAACGATGTGCAATATCGGGACAAGCGTTGAATTTGACAGAACCCCTACTTTGTCCCCCTATCCTCTAAAATGTGCCCACTAGTGCCCCATCCAGTATACTTTATCTGCTGGCTAAGAGCTCCTTCCTCACACATGCACCCCACGTGGTTGCCGACGTATACGTGGGTGCGTGTGACGTTTCACCTTACGCCGTCAACCACGTGGGACGCCTTTTAATACTTTTTCAATTGCTAGGCACAAAAAACATAATGAGCAGATAGGATGAGAAAACATCTTCTTTTAGAAAATCCAAGAGAAAAGGTAATTGCTTAAAGAGTAACTGTTAGCCCCCAAAGTGAAATTTAAATCTCTACAGGAATGTTTTATTTAGTATAAAAGTGATCCAAAAATCCAATGCAGAACGTAAAAATCAATATAATTTTGTTACTATGTAGCCTTTTGCCCAAGCTAAGGACGCAAAGCCGCATATCTGATACTGATGAGCATGCAGAGCATGCATATGTCTTCCCGACCCCCCTCTCCCCCCTCTCCCCCCCAGGACCAGGTGCCGATCTATTCGCACCACAAACAGCTGACTGCTCTGACAGGGAGAGAGAGCGAGAGCACTTCCAGCGCAGCCACAGCAGAGCAGCCGCCACCGAGTCACATGTGAGACATGTGAGAGAGAGGCAAGGCAGCGGCTGCTCTGCTGTGGCTGCACTGGAAGTGCTCTCGCTCTCTCTCCCTGTCAGAGCAGTCAGCTGTTTGTGGTGCGAATAGATCGGCACCTGGTCCTGGGGGGGAGAGGGGGGTCGGGCAGACATAGGCATGCTCTGCATGCTCATCAGTATCAGATATGCGGCTTTGCGTCCTTAGCTTGGGCAAAAGGCTACATAGTAACAAAATTATATTGATTTTTACGTTCTGCATTGGATTTTTGGATCACTTTTATACTAAATAAAACATTCCTGTAGAGATTTAAATTTCACTTTGGGGGCTAACAGTTACTCTTTAAAGGGTGTTTGTCAGGATGCCAGATCTCCTCCTCAGGTGTCAGTAGATTTAGCAGTGCAGACCATACACCATGTCTCCCTCTCTCTGTTACTGTAAGGCCAGAAACTCACTAGGAGCGCTTTCTAAGCGCTAGTGCTTTGAAAAAGCTCTTGCTAATGCAATGCTATGGGGGATTTTTATAAAATCACATCGCTCAAGTTGGATCACACCCATAGCATTACATTAGCAAGAGCTTTTCAAATCACAAAGCGCTAAGAAAAGTGCTTTTAGTAGGTTTCTGGCCTAAATGTACTAAAAGAAAATTAGCTAGCATTATAAGCTAACCTACGCTGGACCACTCTCATAGGTTGATGCCCTCCCTCCTATACAATATGCTTGCCTCTATCAACCTATAAATAAGTTGCAAGTCTAGTTTAGTTTTTTTTTGTTTTTGTTTTATGAATTTGCATTATTTTTCTTGGTAAAGGGGCACTTGGCTGCCTCGAAACATTGGATAACTTTCAGCATGAAATACAAGTTGTAACGATTGTGGGATCGTCTCCGTGGTCAGCGCACCAGACGTGCGCTGACGCGGCGGATTTCCTCCACAAGCGTATAATAGAGGACACCCAGGCTAGGTGCTATGCACCCGCAGAGGGCAATTCCCACCGGCAGATGGCGCTGTGGAGTGCAGGCGAACACAGACGCTGCACAGCCACAGATGCCAAATGGGAATTGTACAGATCCAGGACAAGGTACAATCAGGCAGGGCTGGATAGCCCACAGGGAACAGAGCAAAGGGACAGAACCAATGTGTGCCCACCAAACTAGTCGCCACCCAGCAACGGCGAACACACAACGGCGGAAACGAAGTAGGAAACGCAATCGCAAGAATGGCGATTGCCAATAGCGACACAAGACTGAGCAGGACAGAGCACCAGGGTAGCAAAGGCACAGCAAATCATACAAAGAGAAAGATAAGGAAAATAACAAACGCTAGCTGAACGCGAACACCGCACTCATTCGCAACAGTGCACGCGTTCGTGCGCGGTCTCCGCGTGTTACGCACAACAGAGACAAGCACGCCTAACTAACCAAAGACAGACAAACACGAAACAGAGAATGCGAGCGCTTGCTTAACGGTTACCTCACCGAGCCTACAGCAAGCGTTCGTATCAGACAAGACAGACAAACGTGAAACAGGAACTAGGCAGAAAGGATCCACCGCTCTTCCGTCAGAGCAAGTTTGATCCAAGCAGAAACACAGATCAGAAAGATCCACAGCCGCTACCGCTAGCGGTTAGTGCGATCCAGGAAGACAGATCAGAAGGATCCACAGCACCAGCTCCAGAGACTAGTGCGATCCAGGAAGACAGATCAGAAGGATCCACAGCACTAGCTCAAGGCGAGTGCGATCCAGGTAGACAGATCAGAAGGATCCACAGCACTAGCTCAAGGCAAGTGCGATCCAGGTAGACAGAACAGAAGGATCCACAGCACTAGCGCAAGGCGAGTGCGATCCAGGGAAGACAGATCAGAAGGGGCTACCAGTAACAACCGCTGTTCCGGTTAGCACCCAGACACACAGAACGACTTCCTAACGACCACCGCTGGGACAGGACAGTCGCTACAGACAAACAAACAGATAAGCAATCCTAACGGCACTAAAGAAACTGCCTAGTGCAGTCCCCAGAATTACTCCAAGATAACTTCAACAAGAAGCAGCATGGCTGACACTCTCTAGGAGTGTTTACTACAAACCCAGAAGGAATGACCAGCAAAGGACTGTGGGTAATCCCAACCTTTATACAGCCAGTCATCACAGGAGGCAGGTAGGGGATTTGCATAATGAATGTATGCAAATTCCTTAGCAGCAAGCTGCAATACTGACGAAAAGTCTCTCTTAAAGAGACCTGCAGAATGCAGACCTGAACAGTGGTCAAAAAGCTGCCTGTCTGCACAGGCAGCTGAGCAGATTCTCACACAAGTTTTTTGCAATATTGGAGTGCCTCCTTACTACCTTTTTAACTATTTTTGGATGACGCAAGATCTATGGTCTGACCACCAATACAGTGGGCCATACTATTTGGAGTAGCTTCACCTACTGGCTGCATGCAAAGGAAAGGGAATATTCAGAGGTATCGTTTACATGAATAAGATAAAGAATGTCTTTGAAAAGAAATGTCTTTTTGCTAAGAACTGTTTTAAAACTTAAAGAAAGGAAAACATTACATATTTCCTTAAAATAATATTTAAACTATTCCCATTTTAAACATAATTAATTATAATGTATGCAGAACACTAAAACGTGAAGTAAGGGTAATTTCTATACCATACTATAACCATTCCATTTAAAAAAGCAGATCCTGAAATATAAAACTGATTCCACAGTCGTTTTAATCTTCATTTTTATCATTGTTAGCATGCTTTATTTATAAAGCACTAACGTATTACTAAGCTGTGTATGTTGAGTAACACATACGTGGGCCGCTTGGCAGCAATAGATAAAAGGGCTATGCTTTATGATTCCTCTCCTTCAACACAAGGTTATAAACAGACTATGAACACAGCGTATCCTTTTCTACATAACACTTATTCAGCAAGAATGAAGAACAAACTAATACGCAGAGCTGCACTGAGAAAATCTATCATACGGAAAACTAACAAAGCAATACATTACAACAACCATTTGTGAAAGCCACTTAAAAATACATTTTCAAAATAAAACAAAACAATACAAAATTCAAGGCTAAAGGCCCATACACACGTCAGATTTTAGTGAACGACCCATCGTTTGAACGTTCCGTCGTTCGGACGTTTTCGCGTCAAATCCGACGTGTGTACAGACTATCGTTCGGGTGATAAGACTGGTTACCAACGATCCGCCGGGCGGATCGCTGGTAACCAGTCTTATCACCCGAACGATAGTCTGTACACACGTCGGATTTGACGCGAAAACGTCCGAACGACGGAACGTTCAAACGACGGGTCGTTCGCTAAAATCCGACGTGTGTATGGGCCTTAAGATTTACTGAAAAAGGTTCAAATTTAAGAGCAGTACACAAGACAAGACAAGACAAATAACATTTACATTGCGCTTTTCTCGTGGCGGACTCAAAGCACCAGAGCTGCAGCCACTAGGACGCGCTCTATAGGCAGTAGCAGTGTTAGGGAGACTTGCCTAAGGTCTCCTACTGAATAGGTGCTGGCTTACTGAACAGGCAGAGCATTTGACATCACTATTCATGTCAAATGTTCAATTATGGGCAGATATGTACCTATTATTGCAAGATGACTCTGCATCTTATTGGATGCTTGATTGCAAACTAAAGGGGAACCCTGGGTCACTTACATGTCAGCAGGTATAGCTGTCCTCAGCTCTAATCATTGTAGAATGGACAGCTACTAAGACCTCAGCCTTTTGCCAAGGCCGGATTTATACTTTTTGCGCCCCTAGGTAAAGTATGTTGTGACTCCCCTTTCCTGTGCAGCAGTGCCCCTCCCATTAAATGTGCGGCCCTCTCTTCCATGTGTACCATCCATGTACAGCAGCCCCTCCCATTGAATGTGCGGCCCTCCCTTCCATGGTAACATCCCTGTACTGTAGCCCCTTTCTTTCTTGAACAGCTCCCTTGGGCCCCAGTTTGCCTTTTTCATTTGTTGCTCCCCTAATTCATATGTAGCAGCCCCTCTTACATGTCCAAGTGCCCCCTGGGCTGTGACGCCCGAGGGCCTGGGCCTTTGTGGCCTTTCCAGCTCTGCTTTTTGCCTGCTGACCATGTTCAAATCATGGATATTTGAAGAGCAGGCTAATGCACACCCAATATTGTTTGCTAAAATAACAGCAGCTGGGTATTAGAAAACAAGAAAAAATGTAATCTCACTATTGTGCACTATTGTGCTGACATTATGTACTAACAAAACTATTTAGAAAAAAAAAGCAGTTGTCATATGGAGCAATGTATGGTATCACTGTTTGGAGTGTGTCTTAGTTATTCTATAGCATAGCTTGCAACATTAACATACCCCTCCTCTCCCAAACCTTTAATCTGAAGGAAGTTTTACTATGTTACCTGTAAAGCCAAATAGCCCACCCATTACCTCAGACTTACAAACACTGAACTTGCAAATGTCTTATACACACATAAAAAGTAGTCCTCATGTACGAAATGAACTGTACTGTTTTTATTACATATTTTTATTATTACATGATACAGAAGCACACTGAAAGCAACCAAAATAATCTCCATTTTTTAAATTCCTTTTCTTTTCTGCCTTCTGTTACTTTTTTAGGCAGCCATAAACTGTCGATTGCCACCAGATCGAACAACAGATCAATCCATCCCTGATTGAATCTGATCAGAGAGGGATCTAATTGCTGCCCATACACTGCACACAGATTTTGAATCGATTTCAGCATGAAATCGATTCACAGTCTGTATAGCTGCCGCTGCTGCCTGCCCCTCTGCCCCTGCTCCCCCGCCAGCAGCAATACATTACCTATTCTGCCGTCACAATTCCCCGGGTCCATGCTGAGATTTTCTCCCGCTGGCTTTCTTCATCTTCATCTTCACTTCCTGTCTTGTCTTGTGTGACGGGGAAGTTCAAACAGTAGAGGGCCCTCTACTGTTTAAACTTCCTCTGGTCACAGGACGGGACAGAGTGAAGATGAAGAAAGCCAGCCGGAGAAAGGAACAGCACAGACCCAGGGATTTGCGCCAGCGGAACAGGTGAGATTATTGCTGCGTCGGTCGTAGCCGAATCGAATGCCACTAATGAAGCGCTCCTGACCCGCCGTCGATCGAGCAAAATTTTCCGCCTGGCCAGATCGACAGAATCGATCGATTTCGGTGGAAAATCGGTCGATTGGTCTGCGTTTGTGTAATCAGTTTCACATCAGACTTGATCACAGTGATCAAATCTGCTGTCTATCGGTGGGAAATCGAGTAAATGTATGGGCACCTTTATAGTCTTTTAGGGGTATTAAGCACTTTCACTCCCATTGAAGACAAGGTTCTTGGCAACGCTGTACCCATTGGACCAGTGGCGTAGCTAAGGAGCTGTTGGCCCCGATGCAAGTTTTACATGGGGCCCCCCAAGCACTCTTTACATGACAATTGATACGGCGCACCAAAACCTGCCAATGGCAACTACAGTGTCAGAGGTGCAAGAAGGGGATGGGGAACAGTGTGTTAATGATTACCACTATTCAAAGTATCTATAGAAGTGATTATTATGAGCACAGGACCAATAGAGCGAATACTGTGGTTGAGGGAGGGACCTTCGGGGCCCCTCTGGCCCAAGGGCCCCGATGCGGTCGCTACCTCTGCACCCCCTATTGCTACGCCCCTGCATTGGACAACCAAATCACCTTTGTCCCATACATAAACTACATACAAACTCTGCAATCATGCACACTTAATAATTACAGACAATGGTGTAATTAAGGATTTAAAGCTTTACATGGGCCCCCAAAATCTCTATTAATATGCAGCCTCAAAACCTACCAAGGATAGCTGCAGAGTAAGAAAAAGGTGTTCATTACCAGCATAGCACCAATAAAAAGTTAATAAGATGGATGGAGGAGAGCCCCTAGCGGGCCCCTCTGATCTAGGGGCCCTGGTGCTGTCGCACCCTCTGCATCGCCTATTGCTACACCACTGCTTGCAGATGCACACAAACTACACAAAATACAGTGGCACTTAAAAAGTTTGTGAACCCTTTACAATGGTCTATATTTTTATATGAGTATGAACTAAAATATAATCTGATTTTTAAACAAATCTTAAAACCTAGTTAAATGAAACCATATAACTACCAAATATGTTATTGAATGTACATACATTGGAAATATATTATGCATTTATGGACAAAGTTTAGGGCTCTATGTTTGTGGTACATGCAGTGGCGTACGAGAGGAATCAGCGATGGGGGACTTGGGCGCAGGATACAGCCGGTATATGGCGATCCTGCTGCTGCACAAGTTCCCAGCCGTGTTAAATACAATCCCTCCTCCAGGCTGCCATGGATTGTGGGGTATGAAATGATTGTGTTTTAAAAGTAACTTCAGCCCAGTTTTCTGATGGCGCCGAAGTTACTCCCTGTGCACTGCTATAGCCATAATTCCAATTAGGCCTATGGTGGAGCCGGCTGTGCCAAAGTCTCCTGCACTGTATTCACTGTGTTCGTATGCGGTGTCCTAAGAAATAAATCCAACCTTAACCACTTGAGGACCACAGTCTTTTCGCCTCTTAAGGACCAGAGCCTTTTTCTCCATTCAGACCACTGCAGCTTTCACGGTTTATTGCTCGGTCATACAACCTACCACCTAAAGGAATTTTACCTCCTTTTCTTGTCACTAATACAGCTTTCTTTTGCTGCTATTTGATTGCTGCTGCGAGTTTTAGTTTTTATTATATTCATCAAAAAAGACATGAATTTTGGCAAAAAAATGACTTTTTTAACTTGCTGTGCTGACATTTTTCAAATAAAGTAAAATTTCCTATACATTTGAGCGCGAAAGTTATTCTGCTACATGTCTTTGATAAAAAAAAACCATTCAGTGTATATTTATTGGATTGGGTAAAAGTTATAGCGTTTACAAACTATGGTGCCAAAAGTGAATTTTCCCATTTTCAAGCATCTCTGACTTTTCTGCGCACCTGTCAGGTTTCATGAGGGGCTAAAATTCCAGGATAGTACAAATACCCCCCAAATGACCCCATTTTGGAAAGAAGACATCCCAAAGTATTCAGTGAGAGGCATGGTGAGTTCATAGAAGATTTTATTTTTTGTCACAAGTTAGCGGAAAATGACACTTTCTGACAAAAAAAAGAAAAAAAAGTGTTTCCATTTCTTCTAACTTGCGACAAAAAAAAAAAATGAAATCTGCCACGGACTCACTATGCTCCTCTCTGAATACCTTGAAGTGTCTACTTTCCACAATGGGGTCATTTGTGGGGTGTGTTCACTGTCCTGGCATTTTGGGGGGTGCCTAATTGTAAGCACCCCTGTAAAGCCTAAAGATGCTCATTGGACTTTTGGCCCCTTAGCGCAGTTAGGCTGCAAAAAAGTGCCACACATGTGGTATTGCCATACTCAGGAGAAGTAGTATAATGTGTTTTGAGGTGTATTTTTACACATACCCATGCTGGGTGGGAGAAATATCTCTGTAAATGACAATTGTTTTATTTTTTTTACACACAATTGCCTATTTATAGAGATATTTCTCCCACTCAGCATGGGTATGTGGAAAAATACACCCCAAAACACATTATACTACTTCTCCTGAGTACGGCGATACCACATGTGTGGCACTTTTTTGCACCCTAACTGCGCTAAGGGGCCCAAAGTTCATTGAGTACCTTTAGGATTTCACAGGTCATTTTGAGAAATTTCGTTTCAAGACTACTCCTCACGGTTTAGGGCCCCTAAAATGCCAGGACAGTATAGGAACCCCACAAATTACCCCATTTTAGAAAGAATACACCCCAAGGTATTCCGTTAGGAGGATGGTGAGTTCATAGAAGATTTTTTTTTTTTGTCACAAGTTAGCGGAAATTGATTTTAATTGTTTTTTTTCACAAAGTGTCATTTTCCGCTAACTTGTGACAAAAAATAAAATCTTCTATGAACTCACCATACTCTTAACGGAATACCTTGGGATGTCTTCTTTCTAAAATGGGGTCACTTGTGGGGTCCTATACTGCCCTGGCATTTTAGGGGCCCTAAACCGTGAGGAGTAGTCTAGAAAACAAATGACTTAAAATGACCTGTGAATAGGACGTTGGGCCCCTTAGCGCACCTAGGGTGCAAAAAAGTGTCACACATGTGGTATCGCCATACTCAGGAGAAGTAGTATAATGTGTTTTGTGGTGTATTTTTACACATACCCATGCTGGGTGGGAGAAATCCCCTAACCTGCCCCTTGCGGGCAATCTGATCACCCACCCACACCAATAGATCGCCCGCAGATCCGACATCAGATCACCTCCCAAGTGCAGTTTTTACATCTCTTCTCTCCTCTAAACACCCACTAATTACCCATCAATCACCCCCTATCACCACCTGTCACTGTTACCCATCAGATTAGACCCTAATCTGCCCCTTGCGGGCACCCAATCACCCGCCCACACGCTCAGATTGCCCTCAGACCCCCCCTTATCAATTCGCCAGTGCAATATTTACATCTGTTATTCCCTGTAATAACCCACTGATCACCTGTCAATCACCTATCAATCACCCCCTGTCACTGCCACCCATCAATCACCCCCTGTCACTGCCATGAACTCATCATACACCTAACAGAATACCTTGGGGTGTCTTCTTTCTAAAATGGGGTCACTTGTGGGGTTCCTATACTGCCCTGGCATTTTACGAGCCCAAAACTGTGAGTAGTCTGGAAACCAAATTTCTCAAAATGACTGTTCAGGGGTATAAGCATCTGCAAATTTTGATGACAGGTGGTCTATGAGGGGGCAAATTTTTGTGGAACCGGTCATAAGCAGGGTGGCCTCTTAGATGACAGGATGTTTTGGGCCTGATCTGATGGATAGGAGTGCTAGGGGGGTGACAGGAGGTGATTGATGGGTGTCTCAGGGGGCGGTTAGAGGGGAAAATAGATGCAATCAATGCACTGGGGAGGTGATCGGAAGGGGATCTGAGGGGGATCTGAGGGTTTGGCCGAGTGATCAGGAGCCCACACAGGGCAAATTAGGGCCTGATCTGATGGGTAGGTATGCTAGGGGGTGACAGGAGGTGATTGATGGGTGTCTCAAGGTGTGATTAGAGGGGGGAAATAGATGCAAGCAATGCACTAGCGAGGTGATCAGGGCTGGGGTCTGAGGACGTTCTGAGGTGTGGGCGGGTGATTGGGTGCCCGCAAGGGGCAGATTAGGGACTAATCTGATGGGTAACCGTGACAGGTGGTGATAGGGGGTGATTGATGGGTAATTAGTGGGTGTTTAGAGGAGAGAAGAGATGTAAACACTGCACTTGGGAGGTGATCTGATGTCGGATCTGCGGGTGATCTATTGATGGGGGTGGGTGATCAGATTGCCCGCAAGGGGCAGGTTAGGGGCTGATTGATGGGTAGCAGTGACAGGGGGTGATTGATGGGTGATTGATGGGTGATTGACAGGTGATTGACAGGTGATTGACAGGTGAGCAGGGGGGATAGATGCATTCAGTACACGGGGGGGGGGGGGTCTGGGGAGAATCTGAGGGGTGGGGGGGTGATCAGGAGGGGGCAGTGGGCAGGGGGGGGGATAAAAAAAAATAGCATTGACAGATAGTGACAGGGAGTGATTGATGGGTGATTAGGGGGGTGACTGGGTGCAAACAGTGGTCTGGGGGGTGGGCAGGGGGGGGTCTGAGGGGTGCTGTGAGCGATCAGGGGGCAGGGGGGGGAAATCAGTGTGCTTGGGTGCAGACTAGGGTGGCTGCAGCCTGCCCTGGTGGTCCCTCGGACACTGGGACCACCAGGGCAGGAGGCAGCCAGTATAATAGGCTTTGTATACATTACAAAGCCTATTATACATACGTGCAGCGGCGATCCGGGTGCTAGTAACCCGGCGGCGCTTCCGAACGGCCGGCGGGTTACTACGAGCGGTGGGCGGAGCGAGTCCCCGGCGGCTGATCGCGTCACGAATGACGCGATCGCCGCATAGCCACTCCCGCAGCCGCCCCCGCCGATGGGCGTATTGCGGTCGTTTGGGCCCGGACTTTGCCGCCGCCCATCGGCTGGGGGTTGTCCTCAAGTGGTTAAAGATAAAATAAATTAAAGGGAACCTCAAGTGAGAAAAAATTGCACCAGGGGAATGATTACCTCTGGACCCTAAAGAGGCTTCCATAGTCCTCCTCCGTATGTCCGTTCTAGCACTGGGAACCCTGAAAAGGACTTGTCGACAGCTTGCACTGTCCAACTCAGATTGCTTTTGAAAAAAAAAACGGGCCGGACACGGTATAGCTATCTGGGCCTGCGCAGTGGCACCGACTCAATCAGGCTTGGCTATTTTCACCGGAGCCTAAGCAGAATAATGCTTATTGCCATGTGCAGAGAGTCCACTCTTTGGGTTTTCAGCGCTGAAACGAGCTGATTTACGAGGACGGGGAGAACGTCTTTAGAATCCAGAGGCTTCCCCCTCCTGAGGTAAGTATCTAATTGTGGCTAGCAAACCTCACAGAACACTTTAGAGATGCCTCATGTTTAGTTGGTGAAATTGCGCTTTAAAGAGAACCCGAGGTGGCTTGTAAGAATGCTATTAGCACACAGAGGCTGGGTCTGCATATAATGCCCAGCCTCTGTTGCTATACAGTGCCCCCCCCAGGCTCCCCCTGCGCTCTGCTGAGCCCCCATAAATCAAATGCCGTGCTAGCGACACGCAGCATGTCGCCAGCAGGCTGTTGGCATCTGCCCTATCACTCTCGCTGCTCCGCCGCCCTCCTCTATGTCGCCGCTCCCCGCCCCTCCAATCAGCGGGGAGGGAAGGGACGCAGGCTGGGAGCAGCGACATAGAGGAGGGGGTGGCGAGAGTGATAGGGCAGATGTTAATAGCCTGCTGGCGACACGCTGCGTGTCGCTAGCACGGCATTTGATTTATGGGGCCTCAGCAGAGCGCAGGGGGAGCCTGGGGGGGGCACTGTATAGCAACAGAGGCTGGGCATTATATGCAGACCCAGCCTCTGTGTGTTAATAGCATTCTTTACCACCTCGGGTTCTCTTTAACTATTTCAGTGTCTTGTCCTGTTTTAAATCTGCTTACATTACACACTTAAAAACAATAACCTACAAAATAGCAATTTTAGGAAAGAAACGGTGTGCTTTTCCTCAGCTGGCATTATGTCTAAAGAACATTAAGTGCATTAACATTTTAGTGCCATCATTAAAGAGAATATGGCTTTCTAGATCCTAGGTTTGTATATCGTCTGTTAAATTAATAATGAAGAAGATGTGGATGCCAGCCAGTGGCTTTCTGAGAGAGTGAAGGGCATGGGAAATTCTAAAATTTGGCAGGAAAGGCAACTGGTACCTGCATGTATCATAATTAGAGAACTATACTACAATTACAGGTCTATTATAAAATTAGCACTGACATAAATCTTCACAAGAAACCTACAAGAAGTGTTTAACTGAGGTTCTATTTATGGCACCTGGTAATGATCTTATTAACATTTATTATTATTAACAGTTTCTAAATTTAATATGAGAATTATTAGGCATTTATATAAAAAATGAGATAACGCCATAGTGTTACTCTGTTTGCTGCCCTACAATGTGACAGACCGGGCAGTAGAATGAAGATGAACAGGGTAAGGACTGTATTGATTTTCTGTTGGTCAGTTAATAAAAATCCCATTCTAATTCTTGTGAACCATTGCAGTAAGTTCCGTTGTACACAATCTTTCAGAACTGTGGGTTGCATTGCCAACATTATTATTATTTAGTATCTACAGTATATAGCGCCATCTTCCGCAGCACTTTGCAGTGCTTCTTGAGCTTTTTTCGCATAGACTGCAGAATTTATTATGTCCTACTAATGCCCCCCGCGTGGGGTGTACCTATTGTAATGTGATGAATGCTCTTAATAAACCGAAACTGTGAGTGAGAGTTGAAGCTGTCCTGGCTGCAGAGAAATGGTCAAATAGAGCTATGGATTCTTAACCCTTAAAGTGAGTGAGGGGGGGGGGGGGGGGGGGGACAGGAACATGGGCTAGTTTTAGCAAAATTGTGGGTCTACATACTCAATTTTACCTCATCATTATACATGTTACTTCCGGTAGCCTTTAATTGTTGCATCTGAGAGTACATAACATACATGGCTACTTCATTTTTTGTATCTTGGGGCAACTGCGATGACTTAGTTTTTGTAACTGGGATCACATGGCTACTTAAAGAGAGTCTGAAGCCTTATAAAAATCATCTTTTTATTAGACATTTATCTTAGCACTATCAACACTGCTAAAACGCTGTCATTAAACCCCCCAAATACCAGGGCAAAAGTCCACGGTTTTCAAAGTCGTGGATTTTGCTGCTCGGGGAGGCAGAGCTTAGCGCTGTAGCTCTGCCTCTATTCGCGCCAATCCCCGCTGATCGCCACCTCTACCCCCCTCTCAATAAAAAAAGACTGAGAGGGGCGGGGAGAGGCGGCGACCTGCGGGGGTTGACGCAAGTAGAGGCAGAGCTACCGCACAAAGGTCTGCCTCTACAAGGAAGCGATCCCCGCATTTTGCCCCGGGGATTTGGGGGGTTTAATTATATCGTTCTGCCATGGGAATGTGGAGTTTTAGCAGTGTTTGTAGTGCTAAAGATAAATGTTTAATAAAAAGATGATTTTTATAAGGCTTCAGACTCTCTTTAGTGAGTAAACCTGTACGTTTAGTTTGGAGAAAAAACAGATACTTAACCTCTGGATCCTCAGGAGGCTTTCATCATATTCCTCCACCAAGCCGGTCGCAAGCGGGGACCCCCAAAGTTCGTTCGCACCTCGCCTGCACAGTAGCTCACATCCGCATGGGCTCTGGTGGAGAAAGTGAAGCCTGATTGGGTCCGTGCTAGCATGGACCCAATAGGGCTCTGCATTACCCAAGCCGGACCGTGTTAGTTAGTGCACATGCACGAGCCATCGACAAGTGGTGACAAGGGGTTTTCGAGAGTCCCAGTACTGGAACAGGCCAGTAGAGGAGGGAGGTGGAAGCATTTGGAGGATGCAGAGGCTTCTACCGCTCGAGGTGAGTACCCTGAAGGGGCAATATTTTCCCTACCGATACAATTTCCTTCTTGCATCTGTGGTACATTGCTATCTAATATTTGTACCAAGGAGTACAAAAATGGGGACACAGAGAGCCCAGTATAGTGTAGTACGTACTGGTAATTGATGTATTTTAAAAAGTAAGAAAGAGGATACTCTCAAACCAGGGTTACCTTGTACATGTAGGTGAGGAGATTAGACCTGTCCCCACTCAGGATTAAGAAGTCACTCTCTGTAAATAGGAAAGAAAAGGGGGTATATCACCCCTCCACCAGGGGTGGACACAAGTATTGTATGTAGTAAACAAAGGCGCCAAAAGAATAAAATGAACTCAAATTGTTGAAAAAAATTGCATGGAAGGTAGCGGTGGACTTGCCTCCTAAAAGCAGACACAAAAACTGTCAATTTCGAAATGACATAAATGTATTAAATACTCCACAAAGTGTTGCAATGTGTTTCATAGGTATGATCCTGCTTCTTCAGGCAATAAAAAAGAAGTATAAAACAGTGAATGGTCAGAGATGCACCAGGTGCCTCTACCTGGTGCATCCCTGACCATTCACTGTTTTATACTCCAACTTTATTTCTTGAAGAAGCAGTATCATACCTGTGAAACGTGTTGCAACACTTTGTGGAGTATTTAATACATTTATGTCATTTCAAAATTGACAGTTTTTGTGTTTGCTTTTAGGAGGTATGTCCACCGCTACCTTCCAAACAATTTTTAACAATTTTAGTTCATTTTATTCTTTTGGCGCCACTGTTTACTACATACAGTACTTGTACCAAGGTGTACCTTGCTACTACATTTTATCTGAAGGTACATGGCTGCTTAGTGCTAGTATCTGGGGGCACAGATCTACTTACATTGGTACCTTGGGGTGCCTGGCTACTTTTTATTTGGTGATAATAGTTTCTTAAGTCTGGTATCTGGGACACACAGATATGGTCCTCATACTTTTAAAATGTATTATTACTGGTGCTGTGTGACTAGCACACAGCACCATCCTCCCCCTTCCTGCACCCGCTGCGGCCCCGTTCAGTCAGAAATTATCTGCGGGGAGGAAGTGATATTCTACAGCGTGCAGGGGAGGGGAGACGCACTGTGAGCAATCCTGTGGTATTTGAGGTTCATTCCTTCCGACCTCAAATACCACACAATCACTCTCAGTGCATCTCCCCTGAGCGCTCTGTGCGGTAAATCATAAGGGGAACTATAGCAGCAGGTGGAGGGGGGGTGAATTATAAACGAGCAGAGGGGAGGAAGAACTGTCACTTCCTCCCTGCACATAATCGACGTTCTGCCTCAGTCGAAGACTATGACTGAGAAGAACGGGGACTACAGGGGGCACAGGAGGGGGGAGGGTGGTGCTGTGTGCTAGTCACAGCACCAGTAATTAAACAATATTAAAGTAGGAGGGGGGAGAGGGAACCAGGTCAGGAGTACTTTAATTTCTCTGGGGAACATTAGGCTACTTAATTCATGTAAATGACCCCTTGCCACTTAATATTTTTACCTGGAGAGCAGATGGCTTTTTAATTATAGTATCTGGGACTACCTAATTCTTGTATGTGGGGCACATGGCTACTTAATTCTGGTATCTGGGGCACACCATTATTTAATTTCTGTATCTGGGGGGCTTTAGGCTACTTCATTTATGTATGTGGATGACACCTGGCTACTTAGCATTTAAACCTGGGGGGCAGATAGCTTTTTAATTATATTATCTGGGACTACCTAATTATTGTCTAGGGGGCACATGGCTACATCATTCTGGTATGTGGAGGGCAAATAGCTATTTTATTCTGTCAGCTGGGGAAGCCACCTGCTCAATTATGGTATCTGAGGAGCCACACGACTGTCAAATACCTATAGTGTGGCCCACAGAGAAAAGTCAATCTGCTTCAGTTGTGGTTTAATAAATAAATCACATTCTCCTGTTACCATTTTTTCCAACATCCATAAACATCCTTTCAACTGATTCCCTGGAAGGGGGTGAGGGTTGAGCGGTCAAAGATATTTATCTGCATAGGGCTCTTCCTCTTCTGGGTTTCAAGGGAACCACATTACCGCAGGTGTGGTACGAGGTTCTCTCGCAGTGTGCCTGCGCGGGGCACTCTCAACGATGGAAGGGCAAACCAGAACATGCGTGGTTATTGCCGAGAAGACCAGCCTACTGATCAGTTGGCAGAAATGAAACTAAGCCTCGTGGGGGACCGGAGGATCGTTGAGGACCGGCGCTGGCACAGAACGGCTTTGGGGGGCTGGTAGAAGCCCCAGGTAAGTGAAACTCTTTTTCTACCCTTTGCTTTAGGTTCCCTTTAAGTAAAAGAGGTAACTTCTGCTGCAGTTTCTCCTTAGCCTAGTGATAAGAAACTTTAGTCACTCAAATGTCAGCTCTAGCGTGGGAGCTCATGGTTTTGCACGCAGAGATTCCTGATTTGGTAGAGAATATGAATGCTGCCATTGCTGACCTCATTCAAAATACATGCTAATTGTCTGGCTGTTATGCAGTTCTTTGGTCTACAGTAGTTTAACACAGCTGCAGAGGACAGGAGGACTCTCACATAGACATCAGGGTGCCACCAGAACTCATCACAACTTATCTTTTTAAATAACAAAATTATGTCTGTATAAGGTTTTAGTCACACACCTGCCAGAAGAATGAGGCTAATTCTGGGTCAGGGAGGCAGAACATCATTAGGTCACTACCATGTTATAAAATAATGGCAGCTTTCACAATCTGTAAATAAAAGCATGTTTTACTATAATAACCAAGCACTATGGTAACCTGGTCCCTAAAATCTCACTAAAATAGAGTAATCCACTACTGTATCAGTAACTGCAGAACAAAATATTAATTGCCGAGCTTAACAGTCCAAAATACAGAAACACACACAGACACATGGCAGCGTTTTTTCCTCTAAAGTTAAAATGGAACTAAATGCGGCTACACACTAGTGATGATGAGCACACATTTTTCATAGACTTAATTCCGCATCAAAATCGTGATTAATTACGCCTGTTATTGTGGTCATTCTTAATTTTGCATACATTTTGCGTAAATTCGTGCCGACTTTAGCGGGGATTGCAAAGCCATCAACATTGCTACATATGTTAAGGAGAATAGTGGGTAGTTTTTGAGAAAATAATACAAATGGGCTTTATCAGGGTTCAACAATAAGGTGCTTGTGCACAGTGTATAGTGGTCAGGGGTCCCTAACCACCGGGCCGTCATCTCGCCCCTCCCCCCCGGCAGCCACCGTTCCTGTTACCTTATGAACGGGTGGACGCTTCCTTTCTTAGATTCCCCCGTAGCCGCTCTCCTCTTAGCAGCATCTCGTATTACAGCAGCGCGTATTGCGACTGCTGTAAGAAGGGAAGAAAGCAGGGCAGGGTTCCTATGGTAACGGCGATGCATATCGCCGCTACAGGAAGCCGCTGCCCTGCCTCCTTACAGCAGCCGCAATACGCGCTGCGGTAATACGAGATGCTGCTAAGAGGACAGCGGCTACGGGGGAATCTAAGAAAGGAAGCGGCCGCCCACTCATAAGGTAACAGGAGCGGGGGGGGGGGGGGGTCACTATACTAGCTATATACTGGGCACTATACTAGCTATATACTGGGCACTATACTAGCTATATACTGGGCACTATACTTGGCACTATACTAGCTATACTGGGCACTATACTAGCTATATACTGGGCACTATACTAGCTATATACTGGGCACTATACTAACTATATACTGGGCACTATACTAGCTATACTGGGCACTATACTAGCTATATACTGGGCACTATACTAGCTATACTGGGGCACTATACAAGCTATACTGGGGCACCATACTAGCTATACTGGGGTAACTATACTAGCCATATATGCTAGCTATGCCGCCGCACCCCAGCACCGCCCCCAACCCCCCCCCCCCACCCGTAATCCGCTGCACACAACACTGTCCACTAGGTCGCGCGCACCGGCTCAAACCCCCACCCCCCCACCCCACACACACACACACACACACACACACATGATCCTCTGGGAAAAATTTGGTCAAAAAGTGGTCCCCGGGCCGGAAAAGGTTGGGGACCCCTGGTGTATATCATATATCAAAGTAAATAGTGCAAAATAATCACACATAACATATCAGCCCATGATAGTCTAAAATCATATAGCTAATATGCTATGTGTGATTATTTTGCACTATTCACTTTGATATTTTATTATTATTATAATGATTATTATAATTATTACTATGCACAAGCACCTTAGTGTTGTACCCTGACGTAGCCCATTAGGGGTGAATCATGTTGTTTACTGAATGTAAGCTGTATGTATATGTGAGCAGGTAGACAACAGTTGTAGGTACACAACAGTGATCTATCATTGCTATAGAAATACGTTTATAAATATTACTGTATCTGTAACAAAGGCAGTGAAAATCCCCTTTAGATATATTTTTTTTTACACAAAGCATGCCTGCAGAACATTGCAATTTTCCTGTCTACCTTTGATCTCTGTTTTGTTGAATTTGTTTCAGTAAATCTGAAACAAATATGGTGATAACTAATTAGCATACTAATCGCCTCAGAGGGTTAGGCTCGGTTCACACTTGCATGGATGGAAAACTGATCCATGTAAAAACTGACGGAACATCGGAACGTGTGAACAGATCTGTTAGAATGGACCAATGTAAACTGATCCATTGGTTAACATTCGATCTGTTCGCGTACGTTCTTGTCCATTTTATTATGGCCTACTAAGCCATCCATTTTATACGCCAATGTGAACCGGACCTTAAGATAAAACCTGTGAATAAAAGTGAATAATTCCAACTGTTTATAAAAGGGATGACTGCAGCAAGTGCAGCACAGAAGCCGGAAGTTTGGGTGCCGCAATAGGCACCCATAGTAACATCGGCTACTGTGGGAAAATTGGGCATCCAATAAAATAGCAGACATCGGGGCCACCTGCCAGGCATGCTGCGGCTACAAATAGCGGGCGTTCGGGTGGGGGAGGAGTTTTAGGGTTAGGAATTGGCGGAGGAATGGTTAGGGTTAGGCATTGGGGGAGGAGGATAGGCATCAGTAGAGGGAAGGTTCTGTGTGAAAATAGTTAGGTTTAGCGGTAGTAAAATATCTGTATCATTTGCCGATATGTTACCATCAGAATGAGCACTGCAGAATATCGATACATTTACTCATATTCTACTAGCGGCTATATTAGGCGTTCTAATTTCCGGGCACCCTTTTTGCATGTACGCATGCAGCACACATACAGTATGAGCTTTGAGATTTGAGTACATCAGAAGAAACAAAATAAGGTTACGTTAACAAAAAAAATTTTCCTTACACAGGCATTACTGACAACGTACCTCTCAACCATTTAGTATTTGCATGGTTTTATTTTTCTGTACAACTGTGTTGAAACTGCAAACACCAATACAACTTATATACTAACCTAAAACAATGTAACAGAAAAACAAACCACTGAAATTTACACGTTTCTAACAAGACCCAGCATTTCCAGAAGTGATGTCACAGTTACGACAAGTATGAGTTTATTTATGGTCAGGCAATTAGGTAGCTTGGCTGCCTGTGAAATGACCTTGGGGATAGCTGCATCGGGGCACCCTTCTGGGTTTCTAATGTTATCTTCTCAAACCGAGCTAGGAAAATTGGTCAGAATAGTATTCTTACAGCCAGGCCCATTAAACATATGGACAGGGTTAGAAGCTCTACTGTCAAAGTTTAAATGTAAACAAACAGTATCTAGGAAGTCTCTAGGCAATTTTCACATCCAATTTACACTTCCAGATACACATCTGTCTGTGTTCTGTAGATCTTTTTAATGCTAATATTTAAAGTACAATGTATGCAATGTAGTCATGGCATACTGAATACCACAAAGTAAAGTGTAACATGAGATTTTAAAGAAAATACTGTTTTATTAAGAATGAATATCTGCCATACACACACTAATCTCAACAAGCTAAATTTTGAGCAAACATTCTACAAGCAGCGGCAGACCAAATCAAAATAAAGTCAGCCATTAATACAGTCAAATATTTCCTTTTCCCTCTTCTTATAAATAGCTTCTTGCTAAAGGACCCATCCTACACTCATAGCTGTTCCCTGAGCTGAACAGTTTTTTTTTCTTCTGTTTTTAAAGCAGTAGAAAACTCTGACCTAATATTCAATAAAAACATGTTTTCCTACTTTTTATATGCCATATGGTTAGCATATTTGCTTTTGTGCATAAGTTTTATTATTCATTGAGAAATTATATGTTCCTAAAGTACACTTATTTTACTCTGAGAGCTGGCTTTGCATTTTATTTATAACTGCTTTATTCATCTTCTAACTTAAAGGGGAACTTCAGCCTAAACAAACATACTATTATTAAGTTACATTAGTTATGTTAATTAGAATAGATAGGTAATATAATCTTTTACCCACCCTATTTTAAAAGAACAGGCAAATGTTTGTGATTCATGGGGGCTGCCATCTTTGTCATGGGGCAGACATCTTTTTGGTTGAAAGGAGGTGACAGGGAGCATGAGACACAGTTCCAACTGTCCTGTGTTTTGATAACACCTCCCAGCTACACACACTAGGTTTCAAATGTCAAATTCAAAATGTAAAAAAAAAAAATTGCACCAAAAACAGCAGAATGAGAACAACAACATCAGAAATCCCATCAAGCTTTGCACAGCATAAGGGGAAAACTGCCCGGGCAGTTTTCTTCTGTGCAGCTAAAAATTAGGCTTGTATAAGTAAAACAAAGTTCTGATGCTGTGAAGCTGTTAAAGAAACCCCAAGCCTTTTCAGTGCTGCCGAGTCGATTTTTAGTCTGGAGGTTCACTTTAATCAGTAAGCATCAGAAAGCATTTATGTTTGTCTGACTTTGTTCAGGGGACCCGGCAGTGTGAGAGAAGGCTTTGTTTACATTTCTCACTTGATACAGTTAAACACAAGATAACATTATGTAAAGTTCAGAAGCAGAAGCAAAGTTCAGAAGCAGACAGTAGCAAGGGCTCATGGGAGCTCAGTCTGGGCAGGAGGAGGGGGAGTTATTACTAGCCAGAGACTTCAGAAGCAGAGTAGAGGAGGGAGGAGGAAGGGGGTTAGGTTTTTTTTGCTCAAGATGCAGATAAGCTTGCCTCTGTGTAATGTTCACAAACAACATGGCTGCTGTCATTGCATCACAGGAAGAAATAATCATATTCTATTAAAGCTGTTTTCAGCTAGATTTGCTGTGTAAACTATCTAAACTTTAGATAAGATATATTGACAAGTTACTTGTTATAGTTAGTTCTTCATCTCGGATCCGCTTTAACTCTTTGAATGCAGTTCTAGTAAAAAAAAATTGCTGGTTGTATATAATATGCTGTAAATAATCTATTAGAGCAAAGTAGAAATGCTGGGTTTCATTCCGCTATAATGTACTATATATTTATAGTATACAACTTTTTAGCAGCCAAATAAAGTAAAACTCTATTTGGCTGCAAGGCAGAATTTTTCCTTCCGTGGGGAAGTGTGCCTTCCCCAGCCTAGCAGGGTATGTAGAGTGGGCGTCAGGGAGCTTTTATAGTTACCTGTCCAGATGGCTGGATTAGCGGCTTCTTCCTCCACCACGGTGGCGATGTAAAGCCAACATGTCTTCTCGGTTCCAATCACATGATATGACACGGGATTGGGATCCAGGGGACCATGACAGCTTTACAGCGCCACCCAATGGTGGAAAAGAGTCTCTTCCATCACCTGCCTTCCTCCACCAAGTGGTACTGTATCACTGACACAGTCTCCTGGATCTCAATCACACGTCGTATCATGAAACCGAGAAGACATGTCAGCGTTACATCAGCGCCACGGTGGAGGAAGAAGAAGCCGAACCAGCCTATTTAATTCTTACTTGCTAGCAAGCTGCTCCTGTGTGGACAGATCACAGACAGATCATTCCAACTCCCAGCCTGTGTCTAATGACTCTACAAGGAAGGGGAAGAAGCAGGAGGGAGAGAAACGCTGTGTGTATAATTCCTTATCTTAGTATCTAAGCATTGCTGCTGACTATATATTTTATTTTACAGGCAGACAGTTTTGAAGCAGTATAATACCATTAATTGGCTAATTTAAAAGAAAACCAGTAGGCTTTCAGCTAGTAAGCCTTCTTCAGACTCTATCCCTGTTGTCGTGCACTCAGGTGGTGGTAGAGATATTTTTTTTTCAAATATAAGTGTCATCCAGATACATAAATTACGATGGATCTTGCTAGGATTTTGGGGTATGCATGGCTCAGCTGTAAGGCCTCGTTCACATTAGGCAACGCGTATGGCCATGTGCTCGGGATGCAAGTGCCACCGATTGCATACCATACACGTTGCCGTGCGTTGCACTGCTGATCCCATTCATAACCGTGAATGGGATCAGCCATGCACTTTGTCAAAAATGCATGCAGCAGTTCAATAGCGCATCGCACTGCTGCGCAGTGCACATAGTGAACATCAGAAGTGCTTTCTATGCACTTCTGATGTACTTGCTGATCGTATACCATACACGCTGCCAAAATGCACATGGCAGCGTGTATACTGTGAACAAGCCCTTACTGAGATAGGAGTGATTGCTCTCGTATGCTGCACAAAAGCATTGCCAGTGATGTGAGGAGTAGGGATGCTCACTGAATACCGTGGAATTCTTAATTCCGCGATTCCGGACGGAATTAGGTCAATTTCGATTCCGGCGGTCGGAATGGAATTGCTAAACCTGTAAAACGGAATTCCGCAAAATTTTTTGGTTTCCGCGGAATTGTACGGAATTCAAAAAAAATCTCTTTCTCTCTCTCTCTCTCCTTCTCCTCCTCCTCCTCCTCCAAGGGTATCATGTTCCAGGGAATTGTAGTTTTTCAAAAGCCAGCTTACATACCATGGCTGGGATTTGAAAACAGGTCTCAGTGTGTGTTAGGCAACTGACTTATCCGCTATACCACCAACAATACTACATGCTGAAGCCAGCCTAGCATGTACTATTATGATCAATCCAAGAGAAAAAGTAGCATGCTTAAGGATTTGTAGCATGTCAAAAACCAACTCACTGTGGCTGGAAATTGAACCCAGGTCTCAGTGTGTGGTAGGCAACTGACTTATCCGCTATACCACCAACAACACTACATGCTGAAGCCAGCATACCATGTACCATTATGATCAATCCAAGAGAAAAATTAGCTTGCTTAAGGATTTGTAGCCAGGCATGGCCTTGCCTTTTGTGTTCAACAGTTGTCCGAAGAGAACACCAGGTAGCCAGGTAGATTCATATCTCTCTCTCTCTCTCTCTCTCTCTCTCTCTCTCTCTCTAGTAGGGATGGTCACCGCTTCCCGTGGAATTGTATTTTCTGGAATTTTTAGGCAGATATTGCTCATTCCCTTCCGTTTGGTCGGAACGGAATTGCTTTTTCAATCTGGCGGAATTCCGACAATGCCTGTGAAATTCTGCCGGTATCCGTTGATGGTTTTAAGCTGAAAATTCAGTTCAATCCCATCAAGTCCTAGAGAGAGAGAGCTCATTTTTCTCTTGGGTATATCACAATGGTACATGCTAGGCTGGCTTTAGCATATACAGGGAGTGCATAATTATTAGGCAAGTGGTATTTTTGAGGAATAATTTTATTATAGAACAACAACCATGTTCTCAATGAACCCAAAAAACTCATTAATATCAAAGCTGAATATTTTTGAAAGTAGTTTTTAGTTTGTTTTTAGTTTTAGCTTTTTTAGGGGGATATCTGTGTGTGCAGGTGACTATTACTGTGCATAATTATTAGGCAACTTAACAAAAAACAAATATATACCCATTTCAATTATTTATTTTTACCAGTGAAACCAATATAACATCTCAACATTCACAAATATACATTTCTGACATTCAAAAACAAAACAAAAACAAATCAGTGACCAATATAGCCACCTTTCTTTGCAAGGACACTCAAAAGCCTGCCATCCATGGATTCTGTCAGTGTTTTGATCTGTTCACCATCAACATTGCATGCAGCAGCAGCCACAGCCTCCCAGACACTGTTCAGAGAGGTGTACAGTTTTCCCTCCTTGTAAATCTCACATTTTATGATGGACCACAGGTTCTCAATGGGGTTCAGATCAGGTGAACAAGGAGGCCATGTCATTAGTTTTTCTTTTTTTATACCCTTTCTTGCCAGCCACGCTGTGGAGTACTTGGACGCGTGTGATGGAGCATTGTCCTGCATGAAAATCATGTTTTTCTTGAAGGATGCAGACTTCTTCCTGTACCACTGCTTGAAGAAGGTGTCTTCCAGAAACTGGCAGTAGGACTGGGAGTTGAGCTTGACTCCATCCTCAACCCGAAAAGGCCCCACAAGCTCATCTTTGATGATACCAGCCCAAACCAGTACTCCACCTCCACCTTGCTGGCGTCTGAGTCGGACTGGAGCTCTCTGCCCTTTACCACTCCAGCCATGGGCCCATCCATCTGGCCCATCAAGACTCACTCTCATTTCATTAGTCCATAAAACCTTAGAAAAATCAGTCTTGAGATATTTCTTGGCCCAGTCTTGATGTTTCAGCTTGTGTGTCTTGTTCAGTGGGGATCGTCTATCAGCCTGTCTTACCTTGGCCATGTCTCTGAGTATTGCACACCTTGTGCTTTTTGGCACTCCAGTGATGTTGCAGCTCTGAAATATGGCCAAACTGGTAGCAAGTGGCATCTTGGCAGCTGCACGCTTGACTTTTCTCAGTTCATGGGCAGTTATTTTGCACCTTGGTTTTTCCACACGCTTCTTGCGACCCTGTTGACTATTTTGAATGAAAGGCTTGATTGTTCGATGATCACGCTTCAGAAGCTTTGCAATTTTAAGAGTGCTGTATCCCTTTGCAAGATATCTCACTATTTTTGACTTTTTTGAGCCTGTCAAGTCCTTCTTTTGACCCATTTTGCCAAAGGAAAGGAAGTTGCCTAATAATTATGCACACCTGATATAGGGTGTTGATGTCATTAGACCACACCCCTTCTCATTACAGAGATGCACATCACCTAATATGCTTAATTGGTAGTAGGCTTTCGAGCCTATACAGCTTGGAGTAAGACAACATGCATAAAGAGGATGATGTAGTCAAAATACTCATTTGCCTAATAATTCTGCACTCCCTGTAGTGTTGTGGGTGGTATAGTTAAAAAGTCAGTTGCCTACCACACACTGAGACCTGGGTTCAATTCCCAGCCCGGGTTTAATTCCCAGCCATGGTGAGTTGGCTTTTGACATGCTACAAATCCTTAAGCACGCTACTTTTTCTCTTGGATTGATCATAATGGTACATGCTAGGCTGGCTTCAGCATGTAGTGTTGTTGGTGGTATAGCGGATAAGTCAGTTGCCTACCACACACTGAGACCTGGATTCAATTCCCAGCCACGGTGAGTTGGTTTTTGACATGCTACAAATCCTTAAGCATGCTACTTTTTCTCTTGGATTGATCATAATGGTACATGCTAGCCTGGCTTAAGCATGTAGTGTTGTTGGTGGTATAGTGGATAAGTCAGTTGCCTAACACACACTGAGACCTGGGTTCAATTCCCAGCCATGGTATATAAGCTGGCTTTTGAAAAACTACAATTCCCTGGAGGAGGAGGAGGAGGGGGATGTTTTTTTCCGACAGAATCCGGAATTCCGCAGAACTTCGTACAAATCCGGCAGAATTTTCATAGCGACAGAATTTAACACTGACGGAATCCATGATTTCCGGCGGAACGTAATTTGCTGGTTCCGATCATCCCTAGTGAGGAGCCTTATACCCTGAAGAATGAATGTGTCAAGTTATTGGGGTTCTAAAAGAGCAATAACCTTTATTCAGAGGTGCCCACACACAATCTTGCGAGCTACTTTATACATAACAATTGATAAGGCGGAACCAAAACCTGCCAAAGACATCCACAGTGTCAGATGTGCAAGAAGGGGATGGGGAACAGCTTATTAATGTTTATTATCATTCAAAGCATCTATAGAAGTTATCATTACCAGCACAGGTGCAATAAAGAGTAAAAGCTTTGGTTGAGGGAGGGCCCTACGGGGACCCTCTGGCCGAAGGTGCAGTCGAGGCCTCTGCAACCGCTATTGCTACAGCACTAAATGCCAGTGCCGATGTTGTAATTGTCCCACTCTGCCTTACTTACGACTTGCATCGCTTGTGTGGGGGAGTCTGGACTTTTCCCTTTTGCTGTGTGTGCTGGTGATGATGGACTAGCCCTGAGGATGCTGGGGCACTTGTTCACTTGTCTTGAAGGCTTATGGTTGTTTGCTTCATTTGTCACTTGGAGCCTTATGGATGCCACATTTGTTACTTTGGGGTGCTCAGGAGAGCCACATATGTCATTTGGGGGGTTCAGGATTGCTGCATTTGTAATTTGGGTAGAGATGTTCTCAGTATTGAGGCATTGATCACTTCTGGGGTTTCATTGGAAAATATCAGGTGGGTGTGAAATAGCATGTTAATTAATTTAGCTTAAAAAAGTGACCAAACCCACAATTAAGCTCCAACCATTTCCCTGCCAACAAAATAAAAACAGCGTGCTGCTGACTCCACCCCCTGCCCATCAAAATGTTTACGTGTCCAGATTTTGGGGGGCTTTAGTCCATAAAAATGTAAAATTTAGGTTGGCAACCTTGAGTGTAACACATTTTATGTAAAAGAGATAAGCTTACATTGTATTCACTCCACTATCCAGCAAGCTTTCTGGTGTGCAGGGACTTGTGGGAAGTCAGTATAAACATAGGTTTTAGGCACTTATGCTAACAGCATTTAAAAGATATATTTTAGATTTCCCTGTGGTTCAGGGGACATGATGGACAAACTTCAATAAGTGCAATAAAAACACAGCATTTAAGAAGTGCTGCTTTGCAGCTAAGATGTACTTTAAAAAGGACAGGACATCCAATTCCATATACCAGCTTTCCAGGGAACAATCTTTGAAGCCGGATATTGTCCCAGAAATCAGTGACAGTTGGCAGCTTTGCATAGGCAGAAATGTGATTTCTCAGTACTGTGACATGTAAGAAGCACTTCAAATGCTGCTGAAAATCGAAGTGCTTTGAAAGCATTTTCATGACAGCCTTTATAAGTCCCCATATGCAGGAAGAAAGCATTGATTGTCAGTCTTTGTCTAGAAGCTTCATGTGCTAAATGAAATGGGCCAGAGAACTGCAGCCGACCTTCAGGCTCTGTCCTGCTGTGTTTGCTATTTAGCATGGTCTCCACTTTTTAGAACTAAGCTATACATTTCTAATTACCGCAGCTCTAAAATGGCAGTATTAATTGCATGTAAATGTAAGCTCTGTATGACACAGAGATGTAGTTTGTCTTTAATTCTATCATTGTATATAACGTACAGTTAGGTGTAGCCTATTTAAAGTGTACCTGAGGCAAACCTGAGGTTAGAAAATAGATACTTGCCAAAGTAGACAGGAGCCTCTGGCCCCCACCATTGATTTGTGTGGACCCCCTAAAGAAATCCAACAAGAACTTGTCAAATTTCTGATCATGACCACGCTCTTCTTCATGCACAAGCACAGAAAAATTGCTCTATTGCCATTATTACGGACGTGCGTTCGCAGTAAGCCGGACTCGCTCATGAACAAGTGCAGCATTCCCACATGTGTGCATGAAGAGGAACATGGTCATAATATTCAGGAGGGTCCCAGGAAGCCATGGTGGTCTGTAGGAGGATGTTGTGGAGAGACAGGAGGACCTGTTTTTTGGCCTTAGGATCAGAGCCGGGCCGACACAGAGGCTCACAAGGCTCCGGCCTCTGAGCGGCAGGTCAGGACAGGGTGCTTTCAAATGCATTTCAATCCATGAACAGTTCAGGAAAAAAAGGTTTTTTTTCCTTGTCCTAAGAGAGAGAGTAAGGGAGCAAAGATAAAAAGCTCTCCGCACAGTTCTGCACAGTGCTCTCTAAAGACTGCATTTCCTCTGCCTCTGATAAGGAAGACTAAGAATTGCAGACAGTCCCTCTATTCAGTGCACACCAGTAAGGGCGCTCAGCTGGTCTGCAAGTTCCTTTGTTATTTTAACTCTTAATCACTGACTTCTGTAAAACTTCTTGACTTCTGTCAGTGAGTCATCCAGGGCTGCTGCCACACTCCCAGGATGGAGTAGTAATTCAGCCCAGTCAAGCAAGGCTGGCCAACAGAGATTGGTATTCTAAGTTTAATGGGAAAGGTATGTGTGGTGTGTGTGAGAGAGCATCTCTGCACCCCCTTCTGAATCCTGAACCTATGTTCTAAAAAGTCAGGGAGACAGGCTGTAAAGCCTTCTGTACTTCTCCCTACCCCCCTCCACTCCTAGTACTGATAAGGACCTGGACTTACAGGAATGACATTGCAGGGTCTTAATGCTGCTACTAGAGTAAAAGTACCCATACATGTATTGATGATGGGCATATTCAACCAAGAGACAAATCCCTCTCTGATCAAATCTAATTAGAGAGACATCTGTCGGCTGCACATACACCCAATCAGTTTCATGCTGAAATCAATCCAGAATCATCTGAGTCCAACCCCCCCTGTGTGTTTCTATACATAATCTGTCCTGGTGCCCATCCATCTTCCACTCCTCCATTTGCGCTTAACACGTCGCTGGCATTTAGCGCCTGTGACATCGCACACTATATGCTGGTGGCATGTGAGCTACAAATGGAAGAGGGAAAAGCTGAAGACGGATGGGCACCATGCAGTGGACGACACAAGACAAGGAATGTATAAATGCACACATGGGGGCACATTTATACACTTGTGGGAACTGCGCCAGGGGTTTTGCCACGTGCATCACTCGCAGCACTTTACAAAGTACATAGTATGTCACTGACTGTCCTCTGATAAGCTCAGTCTAATCCTACCGCAGTCAAAGTCTATTGTCCTACCATATTATTATTATTATTATTATTATTATTATTATTATATATTTATATAGCACTGACATCTTCTACAGTATTTTACAGAGTACATAGTCATGTCACTGACTGTCCTCAGAGGAGCTCACAGTCTAATCCTACCTTAGTCACAGTCTATTGTCCTACCATATTATTATTATGTATTTATATAGCACTGACATCTTCTGCAGCACATTACAGAGTACATAGTCATGTCGCTGGCTGTCCTCAGAGGAGCTCACAATCTAATCCTACCATAATCATATTGTAATGTCTTACCATAATATTATTATGTATTTATATAGCACACCACTGACATCTCCTTCAGTAATTTATAGAGTACATAGTTATGTCACTGACTGTCCTCAGAGGAGCTCACAGTATAATTTCTACCATAGTTATAGTCTAATATTTTCACTATAGGATTGTTTGGGGGAAAACCAGTGGACTTACTAGCATGTTTTGAAGATGTAGAAGAATATGAAGTGTCTGAATGAAATCTGGGGGCACTTAGACCTGGCTACCTATACAGAGGGCACCTACACCTGGCTACCTATACAGAGGGCACCTACACCTGGCTACCTATACTGGGGGCACCTAAAAACCCATAGCAACAAAAAGACTTCAAGTGATCTTTACTACTGATGATTACTGTATGCATGCCTAATGCAGTCCTATGGAGCAGCTCACTATATACACTGCCGTGTAAAGAGGAACAATAACTGAGAGAGACAGGCCACAGATCCATGTCAGTGACATAGTTGTGGCTGATGGGAATTGAGTCAAAAGCAGTACTTTTATTTTGAGAATTTTAGGCCTCCAATTCTTAAGTCATAACTCACCAAAATATGTCAGAATAAAAGCCTGGTAGACATTCTGCATATAAATAAAAGAATAGAACACAAATTTGATTAACTACATTGATGAATAAACTTACAAAATTGTGAAACTGTACAAATAAGTACAAAGTAGTTAAAATATAGGCAGACGTCAGTGCAGGCGGCAGGCAGAGGGTAGCCAAAATCCAGGCAGAGGTCGGTGCAGGCGGCAGAATATATATTATGTAATATATATATATATATATATATATATATATATATATATATATATATATATATATATATATATATATATACATATACACATATACATATATATGTATATACATGCATATACATATATATGTATATACATGCATATACATATATATGTATATACATGCATATACATATATATGTATATACATCTATATACATATATATGTATATACACGTATATACATAGACAGTATATACAGTACATGTGGGATCGGTTGAAAAGGGCACCCGAGCTGCCTGTATGAAAAGGGCGCCGCCATAGACATCAATGTTATTTCTGGAAATATGGGCTACAAGGTGTAGAAAAGGGCGCCCGAGTTTTGATATAGGCTACAAGTGGGCTCCCCTTTGTAGCCCATATTTTTTCGGCTACAGTAAGGTGCCCCTCTGTAGCCCATATTATTGACTTTTTTTGTAGCCGAAGTTTGTATATGGGCTACAAGCGCTGTAAGCCGAATTATTTCATTCCCCCACTATCTATGGCGGCCTGGAGGGGGAATAGTAATTAACACATCCCGGAGTTTTTTTCTAGCCGAAGTTTTTATATGGGCTACACCAGGCGCCTTGGTTTTTTTGTAGCCGAAGTTATTTTTTGGGCTACACCAAGCGTCTTTTTTGTAGCCGAAGTTTATATGGGCTACACCAGGCACCTTTTTTGTAGCTGAAGTTGGTATATATATGGGCTCCACCAGGCGCCCTTTTTTTACCGGCGCCCTTTTCATGTAGACCCGTACATGTATATACACACACACACATATATATATATATATATATATATATATATATATATGAGCCAAGGGATGAGCAGCACAAACCGAATTGTATGCAATACTATGCAAAGCATGCACGCAGCACTGGAGAACCCCAATCTCCATAAGAAATATATAAATACAGAGGGTGCTGCAGCACACAACAGGAAAACAGTGACAGGGGCTCTTGGTTACGCTTTAACGCGTTTAAGCTCACCAACTGCGCCAAAGTGTCCCCGATCTGGTGAGTCCTACTCTAACCAGGCAAAAATGCTAGTTTTTATCAGCGTTCTAGTGGGAACCATGCCAAAAGCCCAGGGGTCAGCTAAATGGGAGAAATGAAATTAAAAACACCTCACCTTCTACTAGCTACTAACTGAACTATGAGCACCGCTCATTTATATGCTTAACTGTGCTAGAGATGGGTGTGGTTATGCACGCTCACAGGGGAAGATAACATAAGCCAAGGTTAGAGTAGGACTCACCAGATCGGGGACACTTGTGTGCTGCAGCACCCTCTGTATTTATATATTTCTTATGGAGATTGGGGTTCTCCAGTGCTGCGTGCATGCTTTGCATAGTATTGCATAAAATTCGGTTTGTGCTGCTCATCCCTTGGCTTATGTTATCTTCCCCTGTGAGCGTGCATAACCACGCCCATCTCTAGCACAGTTAAGCATATAAATGAGCGGTGCTCATAGTTCAGTTAGTAGCTAGTAGAAGGTGAGGTGTTTTCAATTTCATTTCTCCCATTTAGCTGACCCCTGGGCTTTTGGCATGGTTCCCACTAGAACGCTGATAAAAACTAGCATTTTTGTCTGGTTAGAGTAGGACTCACCAGATCGGGGACACTTTGGCGCAGTTGGTGAGCTTAAATGCGTTAAAGCGTAACCAAGAGCCCCTGTCACTGTTTTCCTGTTGTGTGCTGCGGCACCCTCTGTATTTATATATTTCTTATGGAGATTGGGGTTCTCCAGTGCTGCGTGCATGCTTTGCATAGTATTGCATACAATTCGGTTTGTGCTGCTCATCCCTTGGCTTATGTTATTTTCCCCTGTGAGCGTGCATAACCACACCCATCTCTAGCACAGTTAAAGAGGAACTCCAGTGAAAATAATTTAATAAAAAAAAGTGCTTCATTTTTACCATAATTATGTATAAATGATTTAGTCAGTGTTTGCTCATTGTAAAATCTTTCCTCTCCCAGATTCACATTCTGACATGTATTACATGGTGACATTGTTACTGTGGGCAAGTTATGTAGCTGTTTCTAGCTGTTCTGGCTGTTACAGACAGCTTTAAACAGCCATTTCCTGTCTGTGAACATTGTTACATTGTGGCAGTTTGCCCAGAGTACCGCGGTATTCAGAGCCTCTTGTAGGAGGGGTTTCAGCACAAAATTAGTCACACAGCGCCCCCTGATGGTCTGTTTGTGAAAATCATTCTATTTCTCATGTAAAAGGGGGTATCAGCTACTGATTGGGATAAAGTTCAATTCTTGGTTGGAGTTTCTCTTTAAGCATATAAATGAGCGGTGCTCATAGTTCAGTTAGTAGCTAGTAGAAGGTGAGGTGTTTTTAATTTCATTTCTCCCATTTAGCTGACCCCTGGGCTTTTGGCATGGTTCCCACTAGAACGCTGATAAAAACTAGCATTTTTGCCTGGTTAGAGTAGGACTCACCAGATCGGGGACACTTTGGCGCAGTTGGTGAGCTTAAACGCGTTAAAGCGTAACCAAGAGCCCCTGTCACTGTTTTCCTGTTGTGTGCTGCAGCACCCTCTGTGTTTATATATATATATATATATATATACATACAGTACAAGTGTATATACATATATATAACGCATGGCTCAAAAAGTTCAGGTCCGCTTTAAATTTAGTTCCACCCCACTCTGACGTCACGCCGCTGCTGTCGCCGCCACCACCACACTGATTGGTTGCCGGGTCCCTGGAAGAATAGCGGGGACATGGGGATCCCGGCTGCCGAAAATGAATGCAGGTAGTGGGGGCGGGGGGGAGCCTGAGTCCCGCTGTGCAGAGCTGGTCGCACGTGGGACCCAGAGAGTGTGTGCATGCAGCTGTTTTTCCCAGCCCGACCGCAGCACAGGCTTACAGCTCCTAGCACACAAAGCAGAGCCTGTGCTCAGGTCGGGATTACCGCCAGGGGGGGTTAAATGAATGTTTATTTAAGGTAATTCATGGTCCTGCTTACCTAACAGCCAAAGACAAATAACATTTATATCTCCCTTTTCTCCTGGCGGACATAAAGCCCTAGAGGTTCAGCCACTAAGATGCGCTCTATAGGCAGTAGCAGTGTTAGAGGGTCTTGCCCAAGGTCTCCTACTGAGTAGGTGCTGGCATACTCAAACCCAGGTATCCTGTATCAAAGGCAGAGCCTTTAAAGAGAACCAGAGATCAAACGAACTAAAGATTTGATACTTACCCGGGCCTTCCTCCAGCCCCATAAGCTCGTCTAAGTCCCATTGTCCTCCCGCGGTCTGCCGTTCAGCCGCGATCAGCCTCGGTAACAGCTCAAACGCCTTCAGTCTGGGTCTTCTGTGCATGGCCGGGAGCCACACTATCCGGCCATAGCCACACTATCCTGTCATATCTTGTCACAGCCTGTCACAGCCACACTATCCAGCCATGTAATAGTAGACAATACCATTTGTAAAGAGTGCATGTGTCCTCTGCCTAGTGTTAGAATGTAAGTATACTTGAATTCTAGGCCTCGGGTACTAAAGTCTAGTAAAGACTTGAGAATGCAGGGTCTCTTTAAGCATAGTTTCTCGGAGAGAAATTATAAAGTCATTTACAAGAAGCATGTTCCTCTAGAACAGGCATGGGCAAACTTGGCCCTCCAGCTGTTGAGGAACTACAAATCCCACAATGCATTGCAGGAGTCTGACAGCCACAGTCATGACTCATAAAGGCAAATGCATTGTGGGATTTGTAGTTTCTTAACAGCTGGAGGGCCAAGTTTGCCCATGCCTGCTCTAGAAGGACACATAATGGGTTCTCAGGTCTAAATGTCCTGACATTCAGACTACGAAAAGGTAAACAGAGCCGATATTTGGAAAACATTGCATTCCGTGCATCTAGGGCATAAAGCACTGGTGCACTAGATGATGATGTGGGTCACATGCCCATGCCCGCCAATTGTAGGCTTGGGGGTATGGCTCGGGTGATGTCAGAATTTAACTCTTTGATGTTCATATAAAAGTAAGAGACAGGATGGCAGAGGGGACTTCTTCTTCTGCATGCTATCCTGCTCTCTACGCTTCCGGCTTTATGTCTGTATGCTGTAAATATATGTGATGTACATAGGACATACGAAAGACTGTTTATACTCTGAAGAAATCAACATGTAACAAAAGATGCCTGATGGAATACTTGTATAACTCTGATTGCTGAATAAACCCCTTAAAGGTGATTGAAGGTGGCTGTCCAGATAGAGGCTATATATCAGGCTAGCTCACCCTTTTTCATCTTTAAAGTTTCTTAAAAGAATGACAGAGATTTACTAGTTAAACGTGGAAGTTCCTTTAATGGCAGGTTTGCTTTCCATAGCGTTGTTGCCTGCATGCCCCAATATCATTAACCAAGACATTTTTTGGAAATAATTGTGATGATTGTAAAACATCCAGAACTGCGTATTTCTTTTTCAGCTGAGTGATCTTTTTGCACATTTGGAATTTTTGGTGGTAAAAGACTGTGTTTTCTGCCATCCATTTAATCATGCGTCCTTCCAATCCGCATAACCTCGGATAGAAACCCTATTACAAATGCAAAGACAATATTCAGGTTCATAAACGGCAGTGTAATGCCTTAAAACCCAGTGATATTCACTCAGCGATCTGCCATGCATTAATGACATTTATCTAAAAGTCTTTCTTCTTTTCAGAGACATTTTCCAAAGCTACATTTTCCAAAGAGCATTCCCTGATGTCTTGCTACCCTATCTATATTATTTACTCCAGAGAAATGGTTTAGTAGGAGATTTAATGGCAGCCCTGCTCCACAAGTAGTGGTGACAGTGGCATTATCGGAGCCCTTAGGGACACTAAATGCAAAGTAACATTTTAGGCCCTCATGTGGTTAAAAGAAAGCAAACTAGCATTATAGCAGGCCAAATGTTTTATGTTTAGGAGCCCATATGGATGCTGGAAAGCAAAACTAGCAATGCATTTAAGCATTTCCTATGGATGTTAAAAGGCAAATATAGCATTATATCAACCTTTATGGATACAGTACTGTAAAGCACCAGAAAATAAGCTGTTTCCCCATTAGCGATGAGCGGAAATGGCAATATTGTTTTCACATTCATTTTTTTAGCGAAAATAATGTAAAATTCAACTTTCTATCAAATTTTCAATTGAAAATCATAATTGTGATATTGTGATTTTTCGCATTTTCATGAATTTTCACACTTAAAGAGAACCCGAGGTGTGTTTAAAGAATGTTATCTGCATACAGAGGCTGGATCTGCCTATACAGCCCAGTCTCCATTGCTATCCCAAACCCCACTAAGGTCCCCCTGCACTCTGCAATCCTTCATAATTCACAGCCGTGCTGTGAGGCTGTGTTTACATCTGTAGTGTCAGTCTCAGCTGCTCGCCCGCCTCCTGCATAGCTCCGGTCCCTGCCCCCGTCCCTTCCCTCCAATCAGCAGGGAGGGAAGGGATGCAGGCGGGGACTGGAGTTCTGCTGGAGGCGGGGAGAGCAGCAGACTGACACTATAGAGATAAACACAGCCAGCTCTGACAAGCTGTTTGTCAGCAGCGTGGCTGTGATTTATGAGGGATTGCAGAGTGCAGGGGGACCTTAGGGGGGTTTGGGATAGCAACAGAGGCTGGGCTGTATAGGCAGATCCAGCCTCTGTATGCAGATAATATTCTTCAAACCCACCTCGGGTTCGCTTTAAAATAAATTATATTTGTGATATTTGCGAATTTTTGGAGTAAAATGTTTTTTTTTGTGTGCAAATTTTCACATCAGAAAGAAATATTTGTTTCTTTTGACATTTTTTATTGCGTAGTGAACTACGAATGCGTTACTCGCGTCTAATTTTCCGCGTGCGATTGTATGCTTACAAATGTATGCATTGGAAAGGATAATGTACGCTTAGAGTTCCCGGTATAAGCATTTAAAAGGGAATTAATGCATAACATTTTCTGTATGCGGGCATAAGTATCCGCATACACTACGCTTTACACTACGCGTAATTGCGTATTTTAACGCGTAGTCTACAAAATGCATACGAAACGAATATTTGATTTCGAAGCCGTTGTTTTGCGAAGCGTAATTGCGTAAAACTACGTGAATTTCCAGCGTAGCGAAGTTGGCTGACTACGACCATCCCTTTTCCCAACAGCAACTGGTGGTAGGAGGTTACCAAAAATATATAACATAATTAAAAACAGTTTAAGAAGGAGATTCATGGATGGCTTAACTGTCCTGTAGAACTCAATCGCCCACTACTCCTCAATAAAAGCCTAAACGTTTATTGCACACAATAGGGTCAGAAAACTTGTGTTCAATAAATGTTTGGACAATTATTGAGGCGTAGTGGCTGAGTTCTACAGGAGATTTAAGCCAACCATCAATCTCCTTTTTAAAATGTTTTACATTATTTTATATACTGTATTTTTTTGGACTATAAGACTTACTTTTTCTCCCCCAGAAGTTGGAAAAAAAGGTACTGTGTCTTATAGTCCAAATGCAGGAAGTTCTTGACTTGTGAATGCCTGCCAATACTAACCTCCAACCCGCTGCAATGTCGGGGACTCCCTGTACTGTGCCCATGCAGAGTAGGACACGGGGACAAATGGAGAACACAGGGGACACAAAGGGTCATAGACACATGGGGGACACAGTAGTGACACAAGGGGGACAGAGGAGGACACAGAAGGTACAAAGAAGGCATAATCCACAAGATGTAATAATCCACTTATCCATAATCCACAACATAATCCACTTCACCATGTATGCACCGGGTTTAGTATATATATTTTGTTCTCCTGTTTTGTTGTCCTCTAAACCTAGGTGCGTCTTATGGTCAGAAGCGTCTTATAGTCCGAAAAATACGGTACTTTTTGGGCTCCTCCAACCACCAGTTACCTCAAAAGTGCAACTCCAGGGGAAATATGTTTATAGTTTTGCATAGTATGGAAATGAATTAGAACAATTTGTGGTTTTCATCACTTCCTTTTCCTTGGATCTTCATGGCTTAACTTGGAGGTAAAAAAACAAACTAACAAAAAAAGGGGAAATTAAGGCCAACAATAAAAACAATACATTAGTTATACCTATACCTTTGCTCCACTGCACAACTTACTAGTCCAGGAATTCTATCTCTGTTCCACTCTACAAAAAAAGCTTTCATTTTGGCTGTCACTGTCCCTGTTGGACAGGTTTACCTCTGTCCTTACTGGTAATGTTGTAATCTTAGTCATTTTTTAGGAGAAATGGTTGGTGCTGTAATAATCAACTAAAATAAAATATAGGTAGATTTAAATAAAAGTCTACTCCATGCCATTAAGCTACACTAAAATCACTTCCATTGTGTCACACTCACATTCAGCAATTACAGCAGACATACAACATGTACTTAAGTTAATTACAAATCAGACAGGTGAGCCGAGTATTATGTATATACCATTTGGTAAATGGATAACCTGTTGACCTGCGCAGCATTTCCCTCGGATAATATTCAGGATTCAAATAATTTAATTTCTTATTTTCATGAATACTTTACATGCCATTATCATAAAAATGAGCTCATGACTTTTCAGATGACAGGTCTGCGCATTTTTCTAAAACCTTTGCCCCAATGGATCCTCTCTGTAAATTCTGTTTTCTATATCATTATCTACATTTTAAAAGCCCAAGTAAAGGCTAAATCGGAAAAAAAAAATGCCTGTGCCTACACCGCCCCGCATCAAGCAAAAGCAGTGGACGAGTGGAAAAGACATGGTCAGAGCTGTAATGTAAAAGACAGATGCCTGTGAAAGGAGGAGCACACAGTAAAGTACAGAAAATACTGAAATAATGGCAGGGGTAGGTAAGACAGTGCAGGGCAGTGTTTATCTACTCAGCACTAGCCATGCTGACTATTCCGCCAGCGCTTAATTCCGTCGCTATGAAAATCCGTCGGATTTTGGCAAAATTCCGTGGAATTACGGATTTTGACGGAAAAATTAAAGTAATAGCAAATGGTACCTTGTTTATGCTAATAGTAGCCCATAGAACCTATTGCCTGTTCCCTTAGTCCTTTTCCTCCTCCCTTCCTCCCTTCCGGGAGGAGGGTCTTGTCTTCCAGGGAATTGTAGGATTTCAAAAGCCAGCTTACATAAATTGGCCGGGAATTGAACCCAGGTCTAGTGCTTGGTATGCAGCTCTCCTCACCACTATACCACCACCAACACTACATGCTGAAGCCAGCCTAGCATGTACCATTATGATATATCCAAGAGAAAAATGAGCTTGCTTAGGGATTTGTAGGATTTTAAAAGGCAACTCACATACATTGCACAGGAATCAAACCCAGGCCTACCGCTCTGTAGACTGCAATTCTAACCATTATACCACCAACACAGCACACTACAATGTTACATGCTGAAGCCAGCCTAACATGTACCATTGTGATATACCCAAGAGAAAAATGAGCTCTCTCTCTCTAGGACTTGTTGCCATTGAACTGAATTTTCAGCTTAAAACCATCAACGGATACCGGCAGAATTTCACAGGGACTTTCGATTCCTGGCCAATGTATGTGAGTTGGCTTTTGAAATCCTACAAATCCCTAAGCAAGCTCATTTTTCTCTTGGATATATCATAATGGTACATGCTAGGCTGGCTTCAGCATGTAGCATTGTAGTGTGTAGTGTTGGTGGTATAATGGTTAGGATAGCAGCCTACAGAGCAGTAGGCCTGGGTTTGATTACTGGCCAATGTATTTGAGTTGGCTTTTAAAATCCTACAAATCCCTAAGCAAGCTCATTTTTGTCTCTTGGATATATCATAATGGTACATACTAGGCTGGCTTCAGCATGTAGTGTTGGTGGTGGTATAGTGGTGAGGAGAGCTGCCTACCAAGCACTAGACCTGGGTTCAATTCCCAGCCAATGTATGTAAGCTGGCTTTTGAAATCCTACAATTCCCTGGAAGACAAGACCCAGGGAAATAAGAAAGTCTGTCAAGCAGAAATTCTTCTTATTAGGTGGGGAAAAAAATTTGCATTCCGTAAAATTCCGCGGAATTTCGTATTTTTCTGCGGAAATTCCGCCATAGTGATATAGCAATTCCGCTCCGTCAGAACGGAGTGAAATCACCAAACTCCGGCCGGAATCACGGAAATTTTAATTTCGCGGAATCCAGTGACCATCCCTATTATAAAAAAGCTTTTGTTTATTTATATAGCTCTGAGATCTTCTGCAATGCTTTACAAAGCATATGGTCTTCTCATCAACTGTCCCTGAGAGGGGCTCAGAAACTCATATCTCTCATATCACAGTTATTTGTTCAATAAAGCCTAAGGCCGCCAGTCTTGCATGAAGCCAATTAGCTTATGTTTTCAGATTCCTCATGCAGATGGTGTCCTGACCCAGATTTGAACTAGAGACCCAGTGTCGCAAGGCAAGAGTGTTTTCCACCAAGACTCCATACAAACCTTATAGTTGGTCTATTGTCAATTTTATGTAGTTTGTGCCTAAACCCAATTCCGAACAATATTGATTTCTAAACACTATTGAGTTTACAGTCCTAAATGCAAATTTCTACTGAACCAGGAAAATTAAGCCTATTAAAGCCACATCCATGTCCGGAAGTGCAGCCGGAAAAAGCTTATTTAACAAGTTCTGGTCGGATAAGTTGAGGATAATCTTTCTCTGGAATGGAGGGGTGTAAAAAAATATAAGAAGTCTCTGGACTATTTAGAGACTTCCCACTACTGAGTTATCCTCTTTATATTTTTAAAACCATTTCAGGGATACTGTAAGCTGCCAGCAAGCTTACATATTAAAAATAAGTTTAACCACTTGAGGACCCAGCCTTTACCCCCCCTTAAGGACCAGCGCTGTTTTTTATGATCTGTGCTGGGTGGGCTCTGCAGCCCCCAGCACAGATCAGGTTGCATGCAGAGCGATCAGATCGACCCCCTTTTTTCCCCCTATGGGGATGATTTGCAGGGGGGGTCTGATTACTCCTGCCGGCTGGCATGTTGCGGGGGGGCACCTCAAAGCCCCCCTCCGCGGCGAAATTCCCCCCCTCCCGCTCCTTCCTCTCACATATGGTGATCCGGGCTGCACAGGACGCTATCCGTCCTGTACAGCCGGTGACAGGATGTCCTCTGTCAAATGGCGGCGATCCCCGGCCGCTGATTGGCCGGGGATCGCCGATCTGCCTTACGGCGCTGCTGCGCAGCAGCGCCGTTCAATGTAATCAAAGGAGACGATCGCGGCTCGCAGGCTATTCACGGAGACCCGCTCCGTGATGTAACAGGAAACGGCCGCTCGCGCAAGCGGCCTTTCCTGATTGATTAGGGAGGCACCTGGCGACGCAGATGTGCGTCGCTGGTCCTCCAGCTACCACTTTGCCGCCGCACGGTATGAGTGTGCGGTCGGCAAGTGGTTAATATGATTTCTTTGCCAACTTTTTTGTACTCTATGAATTAGCAAGAGCTAACAAAATATTAATAATAATAATAATAATAGTATTTTTCAGACTATAAGACACAGGTTTAGAGGGCACAAATCAGGGGGAAAAGAAAAATGCTAAACCTGGTACGTCTATGGTGCTGGGGTGTCTTATGAACTTTTCACCACCAAACTGTCTCTATCTCAGCTACGCTGACTACTCTCCTAGCTACACTGACTACATACCCAGTTACACTAACTATTCTCCCAGCTACTCTTACTACACTCCCAGCTACACTGACTATTCTTCCAGCTGCTCTCACAGCTACACTGACTATACTCCCAGCTTTACTGACTACACTCCCAGCTACAATAACTACACTGCCATCTGTGAACAGCAGAGGAGACCGACGGACGAGATGGAGCACGTCGCTGGATCGGTAAGGGCTCATTCACGCTAGTTAGTGAGTTGAAATGCATTAAAATGCATGAATAAAAACCCATAAATGGGTTTGTGAGTTGTTGTGCATTTCCATGAGTTTTAACTCCCGACAAGTTGAAATGCACTGCACAGGAACTCACTGTTGTAGTGTGAATGATAAAATAAGTCCATGGACTTTCATGTTTCAATATAAAATGCACACTATGTGCAGTGAGTCAAAACTCACTGCAAACCACATAGTGTAAATGAGCTCTAAGAGGTTGAGGGGGGGGGGCAACTGGGGGGAGAAAATGTGCGTCTTATATTCCAAAAAATACAGTAAATCCTGGTAAACAGTTTGAGAGAAAAGTGTAATTGAATATGGGCCAATATATTTTCACAATTTGTGGCAGCCCCCATGACATTAAGATAATACATTCTGCAGTTCTGTCCAGCTAGGTTAGATGGCAACATGTGTTTGTGAGGCAATGGAGTCTTACAAGGGCCCTTATTCAATTCACTTTTTCTCTTAAGTTTTCTCCTAGGATATCATGTTTCATTTTCAGCTTAAAATAACCTTTCAGCTCTCTGCAATTGAAAAAGTACCAAAAAGTAGATGAAAAGTACTGTGAAAATTAGTTTGCAAATTATCTTGTTTGCTGGTGGCTTAAAGCGGAATATAACCCTGCATTTCAACTTTGCTCTAAAACATTATTTACAGCATATTATATGCAACCAGCATTTTTTTTTACTAGACCAGCATTGGAAGGGTTAAACACAGAGGTTTAAAGTTCTGTGGAGAGATATGCCAAAGTTCAGATAGATACTTTCAACTAAATAGAATGTAACAAGTGAGGAATGTTACACACTCTTTGGCTGTCCTCCAGCTCCTTCTCAGTCAGAGAGAGTGAGTCACATTTCACACTTAGATACATTTATGTAAACAAAATGTATCTATGTAAGCTTCGGATGCGTCTGCAGTTCTCTCCAGGAACTTTAAAGCACTGTGTAACCCTTCCAATGCTGGTCTAGTAAAAAAAAAATGCCGGTTGCATATAATATACTGTAAATAATGTTTTAGAGCAAAGTTGAAATGCATGGATGCCTGGTGGCGCAGAGTTACTATGTAACGTAACGTGGGCACTGTGAACAGCCCATTGATTTTTCATTGCTGTGCGGTGGGGTGCGTTACAGGCTGCTCTAACGTGCGCCTGTAACGTCCCACTGTGAAACCAGCCTAAGGGTATGTATCTACCAGCTTTGCACATCTAGACACTAAAATCTTTGCCCATTCTTCTTTGCAAAACAGCTCCAGCTCAGTCAGATTAGATGGACAGCGTTTGTGAACAGCAGTTTTCAGATCTTGCCACAGATTCTCGATTGGATTTAGATCTGGACTTTGACTGGGCCATTCTAACACATGGATATGTTTTGTTTTAAACCATTCCATTGTTGCCCTGGCTTTATGTTTAGGGTCATTGTCCTGCTGGAAGGTGAACCTCCGCTCCAGTCTCAAGTCTTTTGCAGACTCCAAGAGGTTTTCTTCCAAGTTTGCCCTGTATTTGGCCCCATCCATCTTCCCATCAACTCTGACCAGCTTCCCTGTCCCTGCTGAAGAGAAGCACACCCAGAGCATGATAGTGTCAGTGGCCTAGCCTCCCCGGATATTCAACCACCCTAACCCTGAATAACCAAATAACCACACGGACAGCAGCTGGATTTAATAGGCCAGAGCAGCCCGTTTATTTAACAATAATAACTAAAACAGATATCTTCAGAGAGCTGAGGTAAGGGGTCCATATATACACCATCTGTAGAAATCCAGGATAACTGGCAAGCAGCCTGTAACCGGCCCCCGCCGCGGTCACCGGCTCAGGGACAGCTGCTTGCCCACCGAGACACTCTCACTTGTTGTTAATCACCACAGGTAGATTTGCACCTGAGGCAAATCACCCCATAATCGATCACTTTTTGGAGCCCTTACCCCTCCGGCTGCAATGACGAAGAGTCCATCTAGGAACAAAACCTGTAAGAAAACATATGAAGACAACAAACCAAAAATAAGGGAGGGAGGGAGGGAGCTTCCTCTCCTAGAGCCTGACTGGCAAACTCCGCCCCCCCGCCTCCTATCCAAACCTCACACCACTCCCCGTAGCCACCCCCCTTGATCCATTAACCCTGTCCTTCCTCTGCAGGCCACACTATCATGTGTGGCCTTCCAGACTCCGCTTTCCTACGCTTCCAGGCCTGTTCTTGATAGTGTCAGTGGCCTAGCCTCCCCGGATATTCAACCACCCTAACCCTGAATAACCAAATAACCACACGGACAGCAGCTGGATTTAATAGGCCAGAGCAGCCCGTTTATTTAACAATATTAACTAAAACAGATAACTTCAGAGAGCTGAGGTAAGGGGTCCATATATACACCATCTGTAGAAATCCAGGATAACTGGCAAGCAGCCTGTAACCGGCCCCCGCCGCGGTCACCGGCTCAGGGACAGCTGCTTGCCCACCGAGACACTCTCACTTGTTGTTAATCACCACAGGTAGATTTGCACCTGAGGCAAATCACCCCATAATCGATCACTTTTTGGAGCCCTTACCCCTCCACCACGAACTGGCGTGACCCCTCATGCCAGAGAGGCCCACACCCTCAGCGCCCTCTGAATACCCTCCTCTATCCCCAACGCCCACAAATCCGTCCCTATATCATTCAAATGAACTCCATCCCTACTAAGTAGCAAATGGAGATCACTCTCTAACTCGATGTGCCTGACCGCCACTCCCCCGTTCTGACTCACAAACTTTGCCACCTCCTTGTTTAACTTGACTCTTGCTCTATTGACTTTCTGCACTGATCTAGCCCCCCTCCAAGAGGATCTGGCGATCACATCAGACCACACTAAAACCGTGGCCGGAAACTCCCGTCTACGTCTAAGGACGTCAAACTTTATATCCCGTATAATGCACTTGGTTGATTTTTTCGCCACATCATTCCCACCTACGTGCAATACCAACACATCAGGTGCCCTATCCCATTGGGCATACTTCCTAATTTCGGGCAAAACCCTAGCCCACAGCATGCCAGGAAAACCCAGCCACCGGACCCGGACCTCCTGCCTCGGGAATCCCAGTTGGCGCCCCTCCGGGCGGACCGCAGCTCTTCGCGCCCCTCTAGAGACATAAGAATGCCCGAATATCCACACCAGAGCTGGTTGACCTGCAAGACAAGAAAAACAAAACAACAAAAGGGAGAACCGTAACCAGAGAAAACTGGTCTTCATTAACATAGCTATCCTACATCAAATGCATTCTAACATAAGACCTGTATCTCATGGAATCCCAACGTCCTATCCTTTTTACCACTTCCTCACTAAGCCCCCAACGCGACGCCTCAGTTGCTGCCCCAATACGAAAAGAGTGGGGGGCAAATTCACTGGGAGAAAACCCGGCCCTAACCAAGCACTTACGCAAAATTGCAGAAAACTGAAAACGGGTAAGCGGCAACCCATCCTCGTGAGCTAGAAATACTGGGGAAGAGGCCGGCCTAAGAGGCAGAAAACGTAAGACGTTTTCCCTGGGGCAAAGTAAACCCCCGACTTTGAAAAGCGTAACCACCTTACCCCTACCGAACCGATCTGTTTTAGATTTCCTCAATACTATGGAAACCGATTCGTCCTGCACTGATACATCCTCAGCGAGAATGCCCCCCACCCGAACTTTTGAACCGCTGACCAGCTCGCCCACCCGAAAGGCCCCAAAGAAGGCTAACACGAATGCTGTGCTGAAAAGCACCACCTCCTGTTGGCAATAGCAGACCCCCTGCAGCGCCGCCACCAATTTTCCCAGTATCTCAAACGAAACCAGGCGCCTGGAATCCCTCCTTATCAAACCGGCCCTGAAGCCCTTCATGGCCTGCATCACCCTAAAGTCCTTCGTGACATCTCTTTGATTCCTATATTTAAACATGAATGCCAATGCCGCCAATTTTTTAGCCATGGCCGCCGCTGATGTGCCCTCCGCGAAATTCTTTCCTACTAAGTATAGGAGCAGGCACGAGCGATCTTCATCAGATGTACAATCGCCCACCTGAGCCACCAGAACGTCCCACGCCTTCCACACTGGCGCGTACGCTGCCCATGACGACTCCGACAATGATCTCTGAATCAGCAAGGAAATCATTTGAAAGGAATTGTCCACATCATTCCTGGACAAGGAACCCCACTCTCTTCCGCTGTAGGAGCCGCCGCCCGAAACCTGTCCCACTGGAATCGAGAGAGGGCATCAGCAATGATGTTGTCAACCCCAGGCAAATGCACTGCAAAAATACAAATATTGAACTGCAAGCACAATAGGACCAACTGCCTCATTGCTCGAATCACTGGCGGTGAGGAAGCCGAAAATTTGTTTACAGCTAATACCACACCCATGTTGTCACAATTGAAACGTATGCGCTTGTTAGCCAAGCGCCGTCCCCATAATTGAAGCGCCACAACGATGGGGAACAGTTCCAATAACACCATGTTGGACGTAAAGCCAGCCTGCACCCATGACGGATCCCAAGGGGCCGCGTACCACTCACCTGCCATGAAAACTCCAAAACCATGGGCACCGGAGGCATCGGTAAATAACTCAATCTCAAAGTTACTCACCTCCTCCTCCATCCAGAAGGCTCTACCGTTAAAGTCTTGCAAAAAGGTGAGCCACACTTTCAAGTCATCCCTCATATCCGCCGTCAACCGAATACGATGATGAGGGGAAACCGCACCAGCCGTCGCGTTTGCCAAGCGTCTGCAGAAGATGCGACCCATTGGCATGATCCTACAGGCGAAATTCAATTTGCCCAGCAGGGATTGGAGGTCCCGCAATGTAGTTTTTCGTCTACCTGCCATTACCTGGATAGTAAGCCGAAGGTCACTGACCTTGTCTGTTGGAAGGCTGCATTCCATGGTATCCGTATTGATTTGGATCCCCAGAAACTTTAATGACGTGGAAGGACCCTCCGTCTTGGAAAGGGCGAGAGGAATCCCAAAATCACTGCAAACCTGATACATCGTATCTAACGCAGAATAACAATCAGCTGAGCCAGCCGCACCCATGAACAAAAAATCGTCCAGGTAATGTATAACCGAGCGGACCCCGGAAACTTCTTTCACCGCCCACTCCACAAAACAGCTGAACTTTTCAAAAAATGCACATGAGATAGAACAACCCATGGGAAGGCATAGGTCGACAAAATACTTCTCCTGCCAGTAAATACCCAATAACCTAAAACTAGCAGGGTGCACTGGTAACAATCTAAAAGCTGACTCAATGTCAGTTTTGGCTAAGAGGGAACCACGCCCCAACCTTCTAACCCATCTGAGCGCAACGTCGAATGACGTGTATACCACAGATATGTCTTGCTCCACCAAACCGTCATTGACCGACGACCCTTTCGGAAAAGACAGGTGATGAATAAGGCGGAAGGACCCTGGTTCCTTCTTAGGGATAACACCCAGGGGAGAGACTATCAAGCCATCTATCGGGCAAACATCAAAAGGACCCGCCACCCGTTCCGACTTGATTTCCTTCCCTAGTTTTTCTGACACAACCTCAGGCAGTGCACACGCCGATTTTAAATTGCGATGGGGCCCATCACCCCGCGATGCACATTGGCTGGGAATAACGAAACCGTCCGTGAAACCCAGCCGCAAGAAATTAGCATCTTCCGTACGCGGGTACTTACATAGAAACGGTTCCATCCTTAGAATTCTCACCGGCGTCCTCCCTCTTGTTGCCAGCCTCCGAAGTCCTTCCTCGTTTTTGTTTGTAGCACCTGGACACCGGGTGTGACCCTCCGCAGCCCGAGCACTCGTGCTTGAACCGGCAGGATGAGCCGAACTTACATGTGGCGTCATTGAACTGCCAGCACAGCCCTTTTGTCCTGCTGACTGATTTCCCCGAGGAACCTGGACTTTCTTGGCCCCGAAAGGACTGCTGCCCGGAAGATGGGATCATAAGGCTCATCCACAATTCGATATCCTTGTGGTTCCAGCACACCGAAGGGCGAACTGCCTTCCTCTGCCTGAATGCCTCATCATATCTCAGCCAGGCGTCCCCCCCATATCTCCTATACGCCTCACCTATAGCATTCTGATAACAAAACAGGGCAGAACAACACTCCGGGTTCTTCTCCCCAATAACGCATGCCATGATCTCAAAAGCCTGCAGCCAGTTCTGAAAGTGCGCGGAATCAAACGATACCTGCGCCTTTCCTCCTCCTCTTTTTTGGATTCGGTAGATTTTACCTTATCCAAGTTAAATTTGGCCAGGTGCAAAAGGGAGAAAATTTCAACAAACTCCCCCTCCCAAATTTTTTCGCGTACTTCTGCCTTTAAATGGACACCTAAGGGACCGCTGAGGCAAACATACATTTCTGCTTTTGACGCATCGGCTAACCTTATAACCTCAGCCTCACTTGTCTTCTCCGTTTCCACTTCGCCCTCGTTGGTCTGTACCGCAACCTCAGAGCTCCCTGCCTCAACCAGAGGCAACGTCACCCTGGCCTGCTGCGTTGCGGTCTCCCCCCCAACCCCCTGAGAACTCACCATACTCGTCTGTTGCCTAGGCACTCTGGCTATTGCCCCGCCAGGGATGGCGGACTGCCACTCGGGCAACTGGCAAACCACCGGCGCTTGCGCCTGCAATGGGCCCGTCCCAACCCCTGCAGGTGTAACCTGAACCGCTGGCGCCCCCCCCATCAGGGACCTCATGCCTGCTAAGAATGATTCCAGCGCAGGGAGAATTACGGCCTGCGCACTGCCCGGCACCACCCCCGTGGCCTGCGCCCTCCCCGCTTGCCATCCCATACCCCCACTATCCGGCATACTATTAAAGACATAGCTGGCATTAGCCTCACCTGGTGGCGCAGGGGGGGCGCCCTGCCCGACCGCTTGTCCGGCTCCTGCTGGGATTCCTGGTGCTCCCCTTGTCGCTGCTGCCATGCTGCTGCCTCCACCCGCGTCACCAACTTGCTGTCCGATCCCCTGCCCTCCCTGGCTGGAGGGGGGTGCCACATTCTGTGCCTGGCTGCTCCCAGAGCTGCTCCCAGCCACCACGTCATGGCTCCTGCTTCTGGTGGCCGGAGCGTCCCGCTGGGGTGAACTGCAGGCCGCTGCCCCGCTCTGCGATGAGGCGGCGCCCGTGCGGCTGGAGCTGTCGCCTTTCTTCTTCCTGGCCGCATGAGAGGCCTGCTGCGTAGCGGCCGCTGCTCCCGCCTTCTCCGCTGCCTTCCCCCGCCTGCCGCCGCTCGATCCTCCGCTTTTTCCTCTGGGATTCCCCTTGGCCGAAACCCCCGTGGAGTGCCTTTACGCCGGGGGCGCCTGGGGATCCCGCGCTGGACTCCCGCTTCTCCTCTGCGACCCTCCGGTCGGCTCAGGGCTGAGGCGATTGGGCGGCCTGGATGTTCTCCGCCCGAGATCCTCCTGCTGCCCGCTAGGGCCAGCTGACATGGCGGCGATCTGCCCGGCTACCCAGTCCGGTCCCCTGGAAGCCGCCTCCTCTCTAATCCGGGTCACCAAGGCCTCAATCCCCTCCATGCTGCAGGCAACAGGGTGCGTCCAGCCAGCTTCCTCTCCTAGAGCCTGACTGGCAAACTCCGCCCCCCCCGCCTCCTATCCAAACCTCACACCACTCCCCGTAGCCACCCCCCTTGATCCATTAACCCTGTCCTTCCTCTGCAGGCCACACTATCATGTGTGGCCTTCCAGACTCCGCTTTCCTACGCTTCCAGGCCTGTTCTTGATGCTGCCACCACCATATTTGACAGTGGGGATGGTGTGTTTTGAGTGATGTGCAGCTTTAGTTTTCTGCCACACCTATGTGCATTTTGGCCAAAAAGTTCCATTTTGGTCTCATCCGACCAGAGCACCTTCTTTCACATGTTTGATGTGTCCCCCACATGGCTTGTGGCAAACTGCAAACGGGACTTCTTATGCTTTTCTGTTAACAATGGCTTTCTTCTTGTCACTCTTCCATAAGAGCCAACTTTGTGCAGTGCACAACTAATAGTTGTCCTATGGACAGATTCCCCCACCTGAGCTGTAGATCTCTGCAGCTCGTCTAGAGTCACCATGGGCCTCTTGACTGCATTTCTGATCAGCGCTCACCTTGTTCGGCCTGTGAGTTTAGGTGGACAGCCTTGTCTTGGTAGGTTTACAGTTGGGCCATACGCCTTCCATTTCTGAATGATCGCTTGAACAATGCTCCGAGGGATGTTCAAGGCTTTGGAAATCTTTTTGTAGCCTAAGCCAGCTTTAAATTTCTCAATAACTTTATCCCTGACCTGTATGGGGTGTTCTTTGGACTTCATGGTGTTGTTGCTCCCAAGATTGTCTTAGACAACCTCTGAGGCCGTCACAGAGCAGCTGTATTTGTACTGACATTAGATTACACACAGGTGCACTCTATTTAGTCATTAGCACTCATCAGGCAATGTCTATGGGCAACTAACGGCACTCAGACCAAAGGGGGCTGAATAATTACACACACACCACTTTGCAGTTATTTATTTGTAAAAAATGTTTAGAATCATGTATGATTATAGTTCCACTTCTCACGTGTACACCACTTTGTATTGGTCTTTGACATGAAATTCCAATAAAATTGATTCATGTTTGTGGCAGTAATGTGAAAAAATGTGGAAAACTTCAAGAGGCCGAATACTTTTGCAAGCCACTGTATTTTATGACTTGTATTTAGGTACATAAAGACCAGAGACAACTAGAAACGCTGGTCAGCATGCGTATCAGTGGCGTAGCAATAGGGGTTGCAGAGGTAGCCAGCGCATCAGGGCCCTTGAGCCAGAGGGGCCCTTACTAAACCACAGTGTAAGCTGTTTATTGGTCCTGTGCTGGTAATAATCACTTCTATAGATGCTTTGGATAGTAGTAACCATTAACGCACTGTTCCCCATCCCCTTCTTGCACCTCAGACACTATGGTTGTGGTTTTGGTGCGCCGTATCAATTGTTACGCATCGGGGCCCATATCTCCATAGCTACACCACTGATGCCTATAGATGTTAAAGTCTTTATTACCAAAGCTGTGAGCCAACATTTCTAGAGATCGCAGTGTCTCTTTCTCGAAGCAAACAGAATAATATCGGGATGCACTTATTGCACAAATCAGAGACACTGAGTTGGAGATGCCCAAACTACTTGGAAAGTATAGGGGACTCAAAGAGACCGAAAAGCCCTTCCATTAAAAAGCAATGCTTGGTATGATTTGCCTGCTTAAAACAGAAGGTACTTGCGATAATTCAGCTTTAAGTGAACATATGTGGTTACCCACAATACATCTGCCTTTTCTGTATGAAATAAATTATATATCCATTAAAAAAAACTATTGACTAACATCTTGAACATGCTACAGGATTATTCAGTTGTCTACTGCGTTCTTCAGCTCCACACTTCAATCCTATCACCCCTATGACTGTAAGGCTACTGTAATTAACATGTAAATTGTACAAACAATCACAGAAAAAACAGCGCTGACACGGAGGATTGCTGCTAGAGGTATGCCGGCTTCACAGCACAATGGGAAAAGGATAAGATCTATAGTACCTCAGCGCAAAATGAATAAAAATGAATGAATAACACTTTGCCCGTACAACCAGGGTGGTTCACAGTACCTGTTCTCGAGGTTCCCACCTCTAGTAATGTGCGGAGTGTGTTCAGAAATCTTGCTGTAATCCCGACAACCTTAGGTCTGCTCTGTATGAACACGGAGTGACCACACTGGATGGATTTCCGGAAACCTTGGTCATGTGATCCACGCTGTGACTCGTGGACGTGCCCTCTATGCGTTCCACCGGCGTCACCTGCGTCCAGATGGTGCTGCAAAAGATACGCAGACACAATAGTGCACTCCGTGGGGCAACAATAAGACCAAGCGCAAGATGCCACTTACTGGATAAAAGCTTTAATATTGGCAGTATTGCAACGTTGTAGCCTCCACTTCCCGACTCGAGTTTCGGCTATTGCCTTCGTCAGGGGGTGGGGCTACATACACAGGAGGTCATTTTTATGTACATAACTCCTCCCTCGACATGACGGGGGAATTTAAAACAATTACATACAATTCCTCATATCCTCAGAACAATTAAAAAACATGGCAGCATACCACACAACTATCAAAACAAAATTCATATCACAATGGTAAAATTATAAAATCATTAACCAAGCGAAGAAGCAGCACTAACTTAAATTCTTAAAGGGACAGTTTCTCAATCCTACTCATCTCGTATAAAACCGTTTAAATCAATATTGGCATTTAAGCCATGGGGTGCCAAACTCTGTAATTGAAATATCCAGCGAGTCTCCAGCTGTGATAACTCTTTAATCACACTACCACCCCTCCAATGAGGTTTTATCAAATCTACTCCATAACATCTAATACCTGCTGGATCTTTATTATGGTACTTAGAAAAATGTTCTGGGACACTATGCGCCTTTTTGTCTGGGTGTCCAATGTTGTAAATGTGTTCTGAACACCTTTTCCTTACACGTCTGCCCGTGCGGCCCACATACTGCAGACCGCACGGGCACTCCAGAACATATACAACGTTAACAGATGTACATGTGATGAATTTATCAATCACAAATCTTTTGCCGTTTGAGGTGGAAGTAAAAACGGTCATTCTCCGTCCTCCATACTCGCAAATTTTGCATATTTTGGGTTTTCTACAGGGGAAAAAACCTTTCAAGGTGGGAAACATTGGTGGTCTTGTTGTTTTAATGCAATTTTTCACTATTTTATCTCTTAAGTTCTGGGGTCTCCTGTAAACTATCTTAGGTTCTTCTGGGAGAGCAGGACCCAGTACAGGGTCCTTCTTCAAAATCCCCCAGCTATCAGTTAGGATCTTCTTTATTTTCTTATGGTCACGTGAATAGGTAGTAATGAATGCAAATTCTGATTTGTCTTCTATAGATTTCTCTTTCTGAGTTTTAGTTAATAGTCTGATATGTCTTCCTTCTTTCAAAACCTTCAACCTTTCCTCTTCAATATTAACCCTATCATAACCCTTTTCCACAAAGCGATCCACCAAAATTTCTGATTGCCTCCAATAGTCATCATCTTTGCTACAGTTCCTTCGAACCCTACAGAACTGGCCCCTGGGAACATTCATCAACCAGGGGGTATGGTGACAGCTCTTTGAGTCAATGTAGGAGTTACGATCACTTTCTTTGAAGAAACATCTGGTCAACAGAGAATTTTCTTCAACAAATATATTAAGGTCCAGGAAGTCTACATTTGTTTTGCTATAGGTGACGGAAAATTCCAAGTTCCATTCATTATTATTAATGGAATTAATAAAGGTCAATAGGGAGGTTTCATCACCTTTCCAAATAAACAAGCAATCGTCTATAAACCGTTTCCAGCAAAGTAAATGACCTTGTCTGAACGTCTCTAGAGAGGTGTGTTCCCATTCTGCCATGTATAAATTAGCTATACTGGGTGCATGTTTCGCCCCCATAGCCACACCCCTTTGTTGTAAGTAAAAGGACCCCTCGAACCAAAAATAATTACAAGATGTAGAGAAATCAAAAAGTTTACATATGAAGTCCACCTGTTCAGTAGGAATAGTTTCCCCTTTTCTTAAATAAGCAGATATGATGGTTGCTGCTTTCGATATTGGAATACACGTGTACAGCGATTTAACATCTGCTGTACACAGAAAAAGATCACTCCAATCATCAATCAGAACATCCAATTGTTGCAGATTGGTGATCACATCCAACGTATCTTTTAAGTAGGACGGAGTATTTCTCACCAAAGGCTGAAGAAAAATTTCTATGTATTCCCCCACCCGACAGGTAACTGAATTGATTCCTGATACAATCGGTCTGCCGGGTGGGGCTAAAACATCTTTATGTACTTTGGGCAAAGCATATATAACTGGTCTCCTTGGAAACCTGATATTAAGATAATCAAACTCCTGTTGGTTCAATATCCCAGCAGAGAGGCCATGTTTGAGAATTCCTTCCAAGATACACTGAAAATCTGTGGTGGGGTCACCTCTCAGTTTTACATAGGTTTCATGATCCTCCAATTGCTTGTGGATCTCTTTCAGATAAAGGTCAGTTTCCCAGATTACGATACCGCCCCCTTTATCTGCTGGTTTCACAGTCCAAGCATTCTCTTTCTGCATATTCTTTAGAGTCTTTGATTCCATAGCAGAAAAATTAGACTTGCAGGGATGTAAAGGATTAGTCCTTACCTGCTGCAATTTATCACACATGGACTTTTTGAAGACATCAACATATTTATTGTTAGACAGTTGAGGATTAAACACAGAAGGCTTTTTCAAGCCAGTGTGTATATATTTAGTGATTACTTCATTTTTTAAAGGAGCCGAGTTCTGTATGAAATTCTTCTTAATGTTAAGTTTCCTAACATATTTATGAATGTCGATGTACGTGTGGAATTTATCCACACCAACATCTGGTATGAATTTGAGACCCCTATCTAGAACTTGCCTGCTTTGTTCAGACACAGACACAGATCCCACCTCAAAGATTCCCATGTGCGGTCTGGTGACTATTCCCTCGATCTCTTTGTGCCTGGTGTGTGATTTTCTTCCTCCTCGCTTTCCTCTTGTTCTCTGTATCTTTTTCTCTCCCAACTTTTCCCTCCCCTTTCCTCTGGCCCCCATTGTGTGCCGGGTCTCGGTCTGGGGTATCCCATCGGTACTTTGGGTTTGTACTGAGGTTGGTATCTGTGGGGTTCCCCCTTCGGGATCCTCCAGGGGGGACGTTGGGGTCTCCAATCTTGAAAACCCGATGGTGATTCGGGGTCTAGCGGAGCAAACCTATTATAGGTATTCATATATTTGGGGAATCTAACCCCTTTAAATTTGCCTCCTCCCGGGGTTCCCTGATGTCCATTATAGAAAGGTTTCTGGGGTACTGGTCGGGGGGCTGGTTTGGACGGTGGTGCTGGTTGTGGTTTCTTTTTTTGCCATCTATACATGTTTTTATTACGGCAATCTGTTTTGTCCCTCAAGAATTTTTTCTGTTTTTTATTTTTAACTGTGGTCTCGTTTTGAATAACTGCATTCTTACAGCTCTTAGATAAAACAGCATATTCCTCCATAGCTTTAAAGGGTGTGAGTTGTTCTTTAATGATATCAATATTGTGACTCACATCCTTTAATTTGGCTGATCTCCTACTTAGGATAATCTCCATGGCTCCTATCGCACAATTTTCCAAAAAGGTAAGCCATTCAGGATCATCTCCTTCTTTCCTGATATCCTCATGTAATTGTAGATTCCACCTAAGAGTGGGAGGAATAATTCTATCTGTTTTATATTGCTCAATCCCATTTCATACTATTTTCCTTAACCAATAGCTTTTCCAGCTGACAAAAAGTGGTTTCTAAGTCATTACTTTCAATCGTGGGCTCTTCTAAAATGTCCACGACATCTATTACATGACATCTTCTGAACTCAAAAATATCCATCTCCATTCTGCAGCTTGTTTTTAGAAGCTAGAAACAGTACAAACAATCACAGAAAAAACAGCGCTGACACGGAGGATTGCTGCTAGAGGTATGCCGGCTTCACAGCACAATGGGAAAAGGATAAGATCTATAGTACCTCAGCGCAAAATGAATGACGAAGGCAATAGCCGAAACTCGAGTCGGGAAGTGGAGGCTACAACGTTGCAATACTGCCAATATTAAAGCTTTTATCCAGTAAGTGGCATCTTGCGCTTGGTCTTATTGTTGCCCCACGGAGTGCACTATTGTGTCTGCGTATCTTTTGCAGCACCATCTGGACGCAGGTGACGCCGGTGGAACGCATAGAGGGCACGTCCACGAGTCACAGCGTGGATCACATGACCAAGGTTTCCGGAAATCCATCCAGTGTGGTCACTCCGTGTTCATACGGAGCAGACCTAAGGTTGTCGGGATTACAGCAAGATTTCTGAACACACTCCGCACATTACTAGAGGTGGGAACCTCGAGAACAGGTACTGTGAACCACCCTGGTTGTACGGGCAAAGTGTTATTCATTCATTTTTATTCATTTTGCGCTGAGGTACTATAGATCTTAACATGTAAATTGTGGTGCCGTGTTTCCACTTGAGCAATACGTTACAGAATCACAATCGCTGGCCTGCTGCCTTTCCAACCCGCGCTACCACTCCTATGCAAAGTATAGGAGCACAGGAAAATCGCATAGCAATCACGCTGCTATGCAGTTTTCCCATTTCCCATCAATTCAAATTATTTCCATGCTGGGTTTTTTCTTTACCGTCTGAAATCACTAAAGCAACTGCACAGCAATTGCGCCGTACATGTGACAGATTGCGGTAGAAGCACTTTAGTGTAAAATTGAAAAAATTGAAAAACACAAACACATCACAGTGTGTAACATCTGCAATAGCGTTTCTTAGTGGCAAAAGGCCCTTAATACAAACTTTTTACTGCCTGAGGCAAGCTTTGCAAAGACGCTTGTTTACTGCACATACGGTGTCAGTTAAAAATGGCGCACAGCGCCAGGGGGATAAAAAGGGTGCCCCATAGACTTACATTATATAACGCTATTTAGCGTTATAAGTGTTAAAAAATGGCGCAGGCAGTGTGTCTTACACTTATAACGCTAAATAGCGTTATAAGTGGTCAAAAATGCAGCGGGGGTCGGGGGAGGAGAGAGAGAGAGAGAGAGAGAGAGAGAGGCAGCGGGACGCTGGAGGGCATAGGCATCGGGGGAGGATGTGCAGAGCCATACGTTACCTTGTCCCGGCCGCCGATCGCTCCTTTCCTCCGCTCCTTCACTTCCTCCATTCGTTTACTGTAGTCCTGCAGCCGGCCAATCACCATGTGGCTTCAGTCTCTGCATGGTGATTGGCCGGCTGCAGGAATACAGCAAACGAATGGAAGGAGCGGAGGGAAGGAGCGATCGCCGGCCCAGGACAAGGTAACGTTTGCCTCTGCATACATCCGATACCTATGCCCTCCAGTGTCTGCCTCTCTCCTCCAAGAATAAATATAATCTTTATTACCAATATAGCTATGCCACCTGCTTTTGTTTTGTTCCAAAGTCATGTCACCTGTTTAAAAATCACAGTGCAACAGTAATAGGAACTTCCATTGTATGGTCAAGATACATCAAGCCCAGGCTAAAAGTTCTCGAAAGAGGCAAGTTCTCTTAGGGCCCTTTTCCACTAGTGGCGTTTGCGATGCTGAATCGCAAAATCGCAAACCGCTAGTGATTTTGAACACGCTACGGTTTGCTTTTTAACATAGAAATCGCGGTAGGTAAATTCCACTACCACGATTCGTTTTTGACTCAAACGCGATCGCACCGCGGAGCGATCTTTGCTGTGATTTTGCTATGCAGTGCATTGCATAGCAAAATCGTGAACGCAATCGCCGGGGAGTTTCCTGCACTTGCGATTCAGCAATCGCTAGCGTTTAGCGCGAACGCTAGCGATTGCTAGTGGAAAAGGGCCCTTACAGTTAATGGAGCTTGCACAAAGACGTTTTCTGTTGTGTTTGTCTTAGGGCCCGTTTCCACTATCGCGAATCCGCATGCGTTGCCCGCATGCGGATTCGCACAGTCAGTACAAGTGGATGGGACTGTTTCCACTTGTGCGTTTCCCCGCACGTTTTTCTGTGCAGAAAAAATCTGCAGGGTAGGGCCCTCAGAATTCGCCTGCGTGTGGAATGCAGGCGAATCGCACGCAATGTATTTAATAGGGAAATCGCATGCGTTTTCCCCATGCGTTTTTTGCCGCGATTTCGCATGCGATTTCGCATAGGTATTAAGGTTAATTTACACAGGCAGTGACATGGTTAAATTCGCATACAGCCTTACCTATGCGAAATCGCGGCAAAAAACGCATGCGGAATCGCACCCGCATGCGATTTTGCCTGCGGTGATTCGCCGGCGATTCCGCAACGCTATAGTGGAAACGGGCCCTTACTCTTATCTCTAGCAATTTGTGATCCAACAACCATATGGAAACTCACTGCATCATGGGGAAAATGGCTTACAAACCTCCAGAGTTAAGCGAAAGCAAGCGTATTAACTGTTTCAGCACTCTAAAGTATGAGTTTGTTCTTAGAAATTCTTATTAGGAAATCCTTATAATGTGGCTAAGCTATTGGAGTATTGGACCTGAGGAGATGCGTTGACAATAGTTCAACGCTACTTGCTTGAATTTATGCATTTCTACTGCCCTCATGTATCGAATTGACCAAGCTTGAATATGCAGATAAAGGATAAACACCCTGTATTATCTAGTCACCAAGTTACCGCTCACTGAGTCTGCCCAGGATCCTAATTAGGCATACAAATATATACAGTTCTCAGGCTTTGATTTATTTAAATGAATATTGCTAATACATACATTAAAGTAAACTGTGAATCATCAATGGAAATAGAGAACAGATAGAATCAATACATATACATTTACCAGATATTGCATCATCTGTGCTCCATGGACTGGAGAGCCTCTAGTTTTTAGTCTTGAGCTTATACAGAGATATCCGGATTCCAGGACAACGCCTCTTGGTTACCCATGGCTGAAGCTCTACTGAATGCCAGTGTTCTCCAGTCTTATATACCATTTTGTACTACCATTGAAAGAACTGTAGATCCATCTATGGTGAGCAGTTCATAGTGCTGATGCAAACAAAGTGCAGTTCTTCACCACGTAGTCCAAATATACGTTGGCCATTACGTAATTTACCAAGTCATGGAAACATAAAAATGCTTCCCTCTACTGTGTGTGGCTCTGTCTATAGTTTCAAATATACCTTAACATTTGCCCTCCCTCACACAGAGAGCGAAGGGCTTCAACATCTCCTGTTCTCATTTCTGCTGCTTGACCTGTCAGTCCAGTATTCTATCACTTCCTATTGGAGAAGTATCAGACTATAATATACAGATTGACTATATATATGATACACATTCATTCATACAACATCACAACATTTGTATCACACCCACATATTCCTCTTCATTAGGTAGTCTCTACAAATTGCTACAGATGTAGCATGAAAGGGATGTACAAAGCTCTGGAATCCTTTCTCCGCCTTACTGGACAGGTCCTACCAGAGACGTGTACTCTTTGTATTGACATGAATCAAGAGTGTCACGTAGGCAGTTATTATGGCCTGGCAGGATCAGTGGAGAATCAAAGAGCATTGCTAGTATTGCTCTTGTCAGTTCACACTAGTACATGCTCTTTAATCTGTCTCTTGTCTAGTTGAATGATCCTGTTAGTCTATCATTGATCAAGCAGACACTCTTACATGATCAACTTCAAAAGCTGCAAATATGTTCAAGAATTTATGGGCAGCCTCAAGTCAACTGATACACTGTTGTGTTATTCCCTATGTTGGAGATTTAATGTATTTACATTTATCTTTCTTTAATTCATTTGTAAAGAATTTATGGGAACACAAATTGTGTACAATTTATTTTACTACAAGCTATAATTTAAGTCATCAGTTATTCGCGGGATGGAAAACAGATAGTAAAATGTGTTTTGAACGCACTATGGTAATGTTTCCAGGAATCTTAATTGTATAAATCTTTCATATTACAATGAGGTTATTTTTTATTGTATTTTCAGGTCTGCCTATGTGGCACGAAAGTTGTTTGACATTATTTACGTATCTCTAGTAAAGATCAATGCAATGCTCTTCTGCTGTAAAGACCAGAATGAATCACCTTCTTACAATAAGGAGCATAAATATCAAATACGAAAGACCTTGAAAGTTTATGATGGAGCTGAACAGAAATAGAACAAGACGTTTTTAAATGTCCCTAGTTACCTGGGTAATGTAAACCATATGGTGTACACAGCTGACCAAAGGTGCATTAGCATAAACTGTACTAAATCAACCGAGACAGCAAGGGTGCATCACGGCCAAAACCTGCAGCACAGAAAAACTCCGAACGCTGCTGAGGTTTATTTCAAATAAATTAATTAAGTTGAGAAAAATGAACTGTTATGAAATGAGATTTGTGTAATTTTTTTTCCCTTGCAACGCATCAACTGGTTAGGCTGTTTTGTTTAGTATTTTGTGCGCCATAAGAGTATCTCCTAATTGGAACTGAGAGCCTGTATTGATTAAGAGTGTTGTTGAAACAAATGTTCAGAAGACACTTCTTATATTTTATTCAAGAGGCAGCTAAAAAGCCACTGAGAACTGCCGGTCATAAATCTCAAGGCCCATTTTGAGCTTTTGATTGTATTAATAAAAGGATAGATACTTGTGGTTAAAAAGTCTTGTGCCCTGCTGAGATCCTGATCCTAAAAATAAAAAGTGCGGTCACAGACATTTATTACTAACAATATGACATGGCAGGTCTTAAGAGCAAAAGTCAATTCAAGTGCATACAAGAAAACAATGACAGAAGCTTGCAGGATAAATGTACTGCTCAATGTACTTCACATCAGGCCGAGCAGAGGCTGTGGCAATGTCAGTATGATCTTTTGACTTTTTCAAAGAAGTTGGCAACTTGCGGCAACCTAGAACCCTGTAGCTGTTTTGGTTTGCTTTTGATCCTTTCTACTGGTAGAGGTCTTTGTTGGAAGACAAAAAGTGGGCTGTACATTCAGAGTAACAGAGAGCCTAACTTTCAATGCCAAGCAGTGACCTTTAGTGTTTGGACAGCATAAAAATAGACTCTCTGCAACAATGCTGCTAGAAGGCCTAGCTTCTCCTTACTCTATTACTTAAGATCAGTAATTGGGTTGGAGGCCTACTGTAAACGTCTTTACATGTCAATTTACAAAATCCATGCATACTGGAATTAAGGCCTGTGACTTAATAAAAGCAGGCAAGACTCTTAGCTCCATTACATAATTCCTTCCTATCTTCATCAACTTATTTTCAGATACCATGATCCTACACGCAATCTCCGCTCTGCTAACGATATCCTTCTGTCTTCCTCCCTGATCACCCTCCTCCCACTCCCACTTACAAGACTTCTCTCGATCCTCTCCCTTCCTCTGGAACCCACTCTGTCAACAAATCCGCCACTCATCCACACTTACTATTTTTAGGTGCAATCTGAAAACTCACCCAACTCCTAACTAGGACACCTTGCCCACCAACCACCATTTCTACCACTCCATACACAGCTTCCCTTATCTACTGTCCTATACCTTAAACGTTAGGCTATAAGTACAGTAGAGGGTAAAGAGGCACCCAATGTATATAAAACACTTTAAAATCAATCAAATGAAAAAGATTGAGGTTGCTTACCTCATAGCCGACAAACTCACTTTAGGTAAGGAAGTTTAATAGAATGATAAACATTATTTCCCCCCATCCTTCTTGGAGGGGGGCCTTGCGAACCTACCGAGGAGCGCAAATTTTTTGCTAAGAGAGCGACTGAGTCCAGGATTTCTGGGAAACCTGAATGAGTCAGGTTTTAAAGCACTCCACCTGCCTGAAGTGGTTGGTTGCCCCCTGGTGCAACCCACCTTTGTGAGTACATTTCTATAGAGGTATTTATTAATCCTCAATACTCGTGACATACTGCACCATTTGGGCTTCCATTTGTCTTTGTTTTTTCCTTCCAGTACTATATGTTAGGCTATAAGGCCTTTTGGCTAGGGCTCTCTTCCCTTTTGTCTCACAATGCTGTGTAATTGGGTGTACATACCTCACACCCCTTGTAAAATATGTAGTTAATTTGTTCACTGCTTTAGCTGTTACACCCTCTTGTCTTGTATCAACTGCTGGGTTGTATACTTTGTATTGTTATACCCTGTATGCTATTGTACAGCACCACGGAAGATGCTGGCACTATATAAATCCATAATAATAATAATAATAACTAATTAACCTCTTCCTGAAAATCAGGCAGTATATCTACTACCTTTACTAGCTAATACTTTTTAGCAGTTCGATTGATCCATTTTCAATCTGCATACACATACAGTCAGAACAGTATTTTTGCCCAAGTGTTAGGAATTGGAATTCAGTACATTCCCAACATACACGCACTTGTATTGTACAAACCTGTTATGTTCTACGCCAACCTGTCAGACTGAGAACTAGGAGGAGTGTTGCTGCTATCACCTAGTGACAATTTAGGCATTACAGCAAGCCTACCTGGTTCTCACTAATTATTTACCAGGTGAGTCTCCTTTGCATGGCAGCTGCCTTGCAGCCAAATTCACCTGGAGCACTCTGGATTCATTAATGAGGGGTCTGGTTTGCATCTGTTCTCTGATTGGCTGCCTGTGTTATAAAAGTCCTTCTTGCCTGGGCTCCACGCCTGTTATGTTGTTCAACATCCTGTTCAGGGAAGGAATGCTTTTATATTGCTTTGTGTGCTACCTGACCTTTGCGTTGGTTTGGCTTTGCATCTGTCTCATCCCCTGGTTCATCTGCCTATATGCTGGGTCTTCTGTGTATGGCCTCTGGCTGGTTCCTGTCATATGCCGGGCATACACGGCACATTTTATGCGCCGGATCGAGCCAGCGGCTCGATGCCGGCGCATCCCTGCTTGTCCGCGCATGCGCGCGGATCGATTGCCACTTGTCCCCGCCGGCGCTTCCTTATCACTGCTCGATTCCCTACCATTGTCCGCCGGCGGGAATCGAGCAGGTGCGGGTCGGGCGGCATGATCGGGCCAGCTGAATATTATCAGCTGGCCGGATCAGCTGGTCGATACACGGTACAGATGCTGGGAATACACCGTGCAATTTTCTGTTAGATTTTTCTGTTAGATTTTTCTGTTAGATTTTCTGTTAGAATGCATAATTTCTAGTGCATTGTCTTCTGTTTATCTCCTGCTGAGTAGAACAATGCCTTATTGGTCGGGAAGTAGATGGTAAGATAGATACATTTCCAACATCTTTATCTATCCGGCAGGTAAATCTAACAGAAAATTGTAAGGTGTATTCCCAGCATTAGAGTTTGTTTATCCCTTGGGGTTAGTAAGACATCTGACCTCCTGTGTACGAACTTAAGTTCCATGCATTGACTCTTTAGTAGCTGGGTTTTTAGATGTTTCATTAGTTACCTCAGCCTCAGATCCAATACTTTGCACAAATTAGTCCTGGGGCAAACAAAATCAGGTAGATGTAATCAGTCTCCCGTTCAAGCGGGGGCTTGGCCTTAGGTGAAAATCGTGGTGGAGATTGGAGTATTGGGTCCGAAAGGTAACTGCACCAGCCCCATTTTTAAGGGTGGTCGGAGCGGGCGACTGAGCAATAAAAACAGAGCAATAAAAACTCACCCACCGGGATCTATAGGCAGCCTCTATCTTCTTCCTACTTGGCGTTTGTGGTGTTGGTAACAGTGCCCCCTGTAATGATGTAACCACACACAACACAATTTTTACACCCTTGCCCTGGGGGCTACATAGCCTAGAAAATGCCCTGGTGATCACCTGATACCTCATACCAGGGCCTCATTTTACCTGAAACTGTAACTAGCGCTACAAATCTATAAGTGAACATGTTTGCATAACTGATTAATTATACAATATGATATACAGCTCACTATTTCTCACCGTTAGATTGTTAATTCTGATCTTCAGAGCAAACAGCAAACACTGATTAACAAAATGAAAAATCCATGAGCTTGACTTGATTCTCCTCTTGGACTGTTAATAATTTATATATTCATCAAAAAATCTGGCTGCCTACTGACCCTGCACTGGATAAAACTAACAGCAAGATATAAAAATTCAAACAACATAACAGGACACTGTAAAATATAAATACAACTGAATGTGATGGTTTGAAAATAATTTAAACCTTATATTTAAATAAACGTGGTTCTAAGACCACATTATAAATGTCAAACATTGAGAAATTGCTCATTTTGAATTTCATGATCGCAACACCTTTAAAGAAAAAAAAAGTTTCAACTAGGAATACAAAAGTTGCATAAAAAGTTGTAAAAAAAAACAAACCCTTGTGGAATATGTAACAACCAGTTATGTTAAATAGCAACAGGTCAGCAACATGACTGGACATAAAAAGATCACCCCAGAGATGCTGATTTTCACAAAATTATAGATGGGGAGGGGCACACAACTCTGACCACTCTGTGAAATACTACATGGCCAAATTGTTCAACAGTTTGAGAATCATTTTCTTCAACATCAGAGCCCACTGAATTGGTTGAAAAAAACTTTCTGATGTGCCATATGTGTACTGAGCTCCTTTTTTTGAAAGTTGTGAACACCGTATTCTCCAGGCTAAAAAGTGAAAGGACCATCTAGTTTGTTACCTTCTTTCTATGTAGCTGCCACTTACAGTGTTTTAACCGTATAATTCTTACCTGTTACCGATACGTTTTAGACTAGTGTTTCTCCTTATGGGATTGCCTAGTTTTCCTTTACTCTTTAAAAAGGTTTCCTTGACAAGGATCTCTACAAAGATATACTGACAGCCAATATCCTCACTTTGGCCTCAATTCACTAAGCTTAACTCCTGTCTTTAATAACTCTTCAGAGCTGTTTTACAGTTATCACAATTATATCACCATGGTGATAACTGTAAAACGGCTCAGAAGAGTTATTAAAGACAGGAGTTAAGCTTAGTAAATTGAGGCCAAAATGACTCTAATCTGACAGTTGGACTGAGCAACTGCCTTTCAGTAAGTGCCAATGAAAATAAAGAAGACCCTGACAATCCCCAACGAAGAGATGGAGTAGTCCGGAACTGGAAAGAGGTCAGAACCATCTGGCCTAACACAGCTACCTAGAAAGAAAGTCATTTACAGTGCATTTTACTCTGGGACATTTGTACATCTTATTCATGTGTATACTGTACATGTATTTTAAATTTTGAATTTTTTTGTTAAAGTGCCCCTTTAAATATAAGGGTTTCTTTCTCCATTTCTCCATCCTTTCTTTACTTGGACTCATTTCAATCAGGCCAATAATTTAATTGGGAATGGAGCCATGCATCCTATTGATTGATGTAAAATGTGAATGCTAATAATATGTCTGTTATGGCTGTCAACATGACAAATCCAGTTTTTACTTTTATAGGCTATAAGATTTCCTCAATGAAAAAGTAAGATGAAAACAAAATAGTGAATAATGTTGCTCTGCTAGCGAACATTTATTTCAATCGATTACCAGTAATGAGAGCAGAATGTCCCGCACGCTAACTTATGTCAGGATTCTGAAAGGCAATTATGTGTTCACGCTGGAAGTCAACGCCAGTAACAATTTAATAAAGCAGTAATTTAAATAAATGTAATCTGTAATATTCTTAACATTTTTTCTTATATTCTCAGTAGGCACATGGTGAAATACAGTAATTTGTTTTTTGTAATAAAACCTATCAGTGAAATAGGAAAATCATACAATTGTGGAAAAAAGGGTCAGTTAGGTGTGCAATTATCCCAAAAAGTATGAACACAGCTGGAAACATTTTGGAAGAGGCAAGTGAATGAGATGTGACCAAGCTATAAGTCCACTCATTACTGTTTGCTGATACAGTGTACATAAAAGAAAACTGCTGTTGCTGCAACTGCGTTCTGAACAACACACCCATGCTAAACTGCAGTAACAGTTATTGTTAGAGCTATCACAGGCACAGCAACATATGTTTTCAATCCGTAAAACAAATGAAACTGTACTCGAATGTGGACCTAACTAAAAGATGGTGTAATTATATTGGTGCTTTGATAATAGGAGGATGATTACCTTGAACTACATGGAAAGCTTTGTCTTGAAAATTGGGGATGGTATGTAGATATATGGACTTCCTTACTGTAAATGGGTTATATGAGTATGTTATATGTTAATTGTTGATAGAAAGTTGTATTAGCGCATTGGATAAAAATAAGAAAATACTTGGGACTTGAATGTCCACAACATAGCTGTATTGTTCATATGTTACATGTACAACTTTCCACCGGGAAGAGAGTATTTTACATGATTTGTAACTGACATTGATCCCAAATAAAAATCTTTGACCATTTTCAGCCCTTGTTCACAGTCATTATTTAAAGGGCCACTATCTCAAAGAATTGTAAGCTTTAAAATACTTGAAAACCCATAAATACATTTATCCCAGAGAAAAATGTGTTATAAATTACTTTCTTCCTACGATGCTGTTACTTATAGTAGGTAGTAGAAATGTGACAGAACTGACATGTTTTGGACTAGTTTATCTGTTCACGGGCATTCTCAGTGTTTCCATTATTTTCAAAAGAACTTGGTTGCTCAGTCCAAATGCCAGAATAGTGCTCTAACAGGAGGTGCTGGGGAAGGGGGGCTGTACTGCATCTTTGTATAGATGCTTTTCAGGAAGTGCTTTTGAAGAATGAATACAATACTGAGAATCCCCCTTGAAGAGATAAACTAGTGAAAAACCTGTCAGTTCCATCAGATTTCTACTAACTACTGAAAGTGACAGCAACATAGGAGAGAAGTTATTTATAGCTTATTTTGCTCTTGAAGAAACATATTCCTTATTTGTTTGTTTACACGTATTTAAAATATTAAAATTGTTTGCAACAGTGGTCCTTGAATGCATATTTTTTGAATACAGTGAAACGTTGGATTGCAATTAATTCGATTTGCAAGCACTTTTCAATTGCTAGACAAGCAAAACATTTTTTATGAAACTCTTACTTTTTGATACACAAGCAGTGCCTTGAGAGACAAGCACAGTACATATACGCGTGTCACGTAGTCACAACTGAGACTATGGTTTTCTTTGACGCCGCTGGATTGCACTTAATCAAAATTGTGTGCAGGTTCCCTGTCCCATATCTGTGAAGTCCTCGAAAGGAGGCAAATACAACAGTCGTATAAATTCATTGTTAAAGCTACACAAAAAGCTACAGAAAAAGATATTGGTGCCCCTACAGTGCAGCAAAGTCTTATTGTTTTATGTTGCTTCTCTCTGCTCAGTGAGTAATACATGATTTTACCTTTCCCACACCATCTCCCAGTCACTGTAGGCACGTGCCAAATGCCTCTCCCCCTCCCTATGATTGCAGAGTCCCGAGTGGAGTGTAAATGAAGGTTACTCATCCGGGTCTAGGCATTCCACTGACCAGATCTTCCTTCAGGCGGGGGGGATAGCTACCTAATACTTTGGGACATCTCTAGCTACTTAATACTGAGGATAGCTCTGGCTACCTAATACTAAGGAACACCTGTAGCTACCTATGATGGCAAGATAACTAAGGGAGAAGTGACAGCTGGGCCAGCCGTGCGTGTAGGCAGGGGTTTGTAGGTTTATGGAGGGCAAAGTTTAGGATGCCAGGACATCTGTGCCTATAGGCTCCTGTGATGTAAATCATGGCCTGCCATCTCCAGTTTCTTTAGAGAAATGTTACTGTAAATAAAAAAAGCAGTGAGAAATGGGGAGGTGAGAGGAGCATATGGCCTTTACAAAAAAAATTGTATGAGAGGATTCAAATGCTTTACTACTGAAAAAACTGACTAAGAGTCAATATCTTAGCAATAGAGAGAGAAGGTGGACAGGGTCAGGTGACCAAGCTCAGCGCTGGGTAGTGAGTGTTGTTCATTAGCTCAGAAACACCCAGCTGTCCTGACAGCTGCCTGTATCCTGAAGGCATTCTTCAGTCACATTTCTGATTCCCTAAGGAAATTTCTCAGAAACAGTCACATCAGATATGAAAATTGTGTGAGTAATGCCATTTGTTTACATTCATGCCTGCCTACACAACATGGGATGAGCACGTAACATGGGTGGTGGCCTGAGAAGGAGGGCCTTACTCCTCCTATTAGTGGGCAATGACTGACAGCTAATTTTTATTTGGGGGTCAGCCCTTGCCCGCTAATAGGGTAACACTTTAACCCCCTCGGCGGTCTGATTCTTTAGGGATTTTAAGGTCTAAAAGCGGTGCAATTATTTAGCATGTTTTTAGACCCTAAAACCTGGGAAAAAAATCACACCGCAGAGAGATCTGCAGCAGCCCCTGCACTCACCTCCCTGAGATCCAGCACTGCAGTTTCCTTTTGTCCTCCGGGTGGCGCTGTAACCCTATAGAGAGATTGCCGGCTTTTGACAGATGGCGATCTCACCAGGGGGAAGCAGAGCCTGGAGGAGAGGAAGAAGAATGGTGGCCGATGTCGGGATCCTCCAGGAGGTGAGTTTAAACGCCCACTAAATTCATTTCTCTGCATAGGCCTCCCAGCAGCTACCATGAGTTCAGCTTGTGACAACTGCTCCTAACTTGTTTTTTCTACCCCGAGCTGGACTCTTAATAACCACTAAGGAGGTTAATAGGGTCACCCAACATTTGATCTGCAAGTGCAGCCATCATTAATGGGTCCTTCCCCTCACCCACCACAATTGCAGTCACCATTTTGCATTCTCCCCTGTACCTTATAACTAGCGCACCCATCATTAGTGTGAATATGGGTCCTTTTCATTTGCCATAATATACACAAAAATATCATATTCGCCTGATGAAAATATTTGTGAAAATATATGGGCCTGAGGTTTTATTTGACATTTTCACTATATACATTGAGGTCTATGAGCATGAGAAACACATTTTTGCACAGATGAGTATATGTCCGAACGTTTATGGGCATGCATTGGAAAAACAAAATAAAGTCACGTAACTCAGTGGATTTATTTAAAAAATTAAAAATTGCAGTCTCTTTAGCACAATTATCAAAGGTGTAACCCACCAATTAAAACCACAAAACATAACAGGCACTCAGCAAGCACCAAACTGACCACTTACACACAGCCTCACTAAACTCGCTCACACTGGTATCGGTCCCAAAGTTGAACTGACCTCACCAAGAGTCTCCACTTCCTTCTTGAAAGATATAAGGGAAGACGCCGAGAGCCCAGTATAGTGTAGTATGTACTGTAAATTGGGTATGGAAGGTAAGTATAGGTGGGTTATACTCACAAACAAGGGTTACTGTCCAGGTAACCACTATGAAGGCAGGTGAGGAGATTAGATCTGTCCCCACTCAGGATTAAGAAGTCGCTCTCTGTAGATCGGGAAAAAAGAAGAATTCCCCTCCACCAGGGGTGGAAACAACTGCAAAAGTAGTACAGAGGCGCCAACAGGGTAAAAACAATATTTCTTTAAAATGGTTAAAATGAAGTAGGTAGCGGTGGACTTACCCCTCCAAAACAGACACAAAAATTGCTGTTTTAAGCAAAAATCAGTTTATTTACATACTCCGAATAAGGTGCAACGCGTTTCGCGGGTATATCCCACTTCCTCAGGCAATAAATAGGAGCATATCACCAATGCGGTCCGGTACATAGCCTGGCGCCCGCTAAACGCGTTGCACCTTATTCGGAGTATGTAAATAAACTGATTTTTGCTTAAAACAGCAATTTTTGTGTCTGTTTTGGAGGGGTAAGTCCACCGCTACCTACTTCATTTTAACCATTTTAAAGAAATATTGTTTTTACCCTGTTGGCGCCTCTGTACTACTTTTCCTTCTTGAAAGAGACTCTGTAACAAAATGTTGAGCCTTATTTCTTCTATCCTATAAGTTCCTATCGCTGTTCTAATGTCTCTGTCTTACTGCAGCCTTTCCTACTTGCACAGTGGCTGTGTTATCTCTGTTATATGATCTAATCTTCTCTCCTCTGTCGAGCTCAGGCAGTCAGGCTGGACTGTGCTGTGCTGCTTGTGATTGGATAGAAGCTATGCACACCCTCTCCAGGCCCCCTGCACACTCTGTATGACTCACACACTGAGCTCCTCTCAGCCTATCACTTGCTATGTCTTTTGTTTGTAAACACTGCATAAAAATGGCAATTACAAACCTGGATTGCAGCAGGGAGTGGCAGAAACAACACAGAGGGGCTCAGGAGAACATAATGAATAGAATGGTATGCTTTTTATTGTAAGACAGTACAGTACAGTACATTTACAGTACAGATTCTCTTTAAAGCGAACCCAAGGTGAGAGTGATATGGAGGCTGCCATATTTGTTTCCTTTTAGACAATACCAGTTGCCTGGCAGCTCTGCTGATCTATTTGGTGGCAGAAGTGTCTGAAGTAGACAAGGAACAAGCATGCAGCTAATCTTGTCAGATCTGACAATGTCAAAAAACACCTGATCTGCTGCATGCTTGTTCTGGCTTTATGTCTGAAAGTATATGAGGCAGATGATCAGCAGGACAGGCAGGCAACTGGTATTGCTTAAAAGAAAATAAATATTACAGCCTTCATATAACTCTCTCCTCGGGTTCACTTTTAGGAATAGAATATCAGTAATTTTACCGATATTTTACTAGCGGTAATATCCAGTTAGTAACAAGAATATATACTGTGTTAATGACAAAACAAAGAAAATGACACAGAGAGCCCAATATAGTGTAGTAAGTCTTGACACCAGATTACGGATTATCACGAAGAAGTAATACTCACAAACCAGAGTTACCACAAAGGCAACCACTGTAAAGGCAGGTGGAGACATTAGACCTGACCCCACTCAGGTTAAGTCGTCGCTCTCTGTAGGTCGGAAGATGGGGCAACACCCCTCCACCAAGGGTGAATTAGACAATAGAGAGACAGAGGCGCTTAGTTCTTCTACTGACCCTATATGCTATTACTCTGTTATTGCCTGATGAAGCGGGATTAAACCTGCGAAATGCGTTACACTTTTGGAGTATCGTGAATAAATTGTTGTTTGCTATAAACCAACAATTTTTGCTGTCTTCTTGGAGGAAGTAAGTCCACCACTACCTCCTCTTTTTAAACTGTTTTTAAACGGTTTTATACTACGTTGGCACCTCTGTTATAAATGTAGATGTCACCACTATATAAATACTAAATAATAGTTCCAAGCACCTTTATTACATGTGAGTGTAATAAACACCATTCATGATGGCCTCACATTGTTGTTGAGCCTCTTGATTCAGACGTTTTCACACAAAATAAATTTACAGATAAAATGTAATTTAGTTGTTCGAAGTTCTACTGTATGTTGCATTGCTATAAATTGAATTTGAATACTGAGGACACATAGCAGCATTCTGAGAAGCAAAAACCACAGGAAACTCGATCTCTCACCTGCCCAGGCCTCTTTTCCTCTCATTCACTTCTTTGATATTCTGAGCAATAAGCTGAAACGAAATATATGTTTGTGCTGTGGCTGACCTCACTCAACCTGATAAAGAAGATGACTGATAATAGATCTACACTGATGACAAGTAAAGAGAGGGACACAGACAAGCTTCTTTCACTCTGAGCTGTCAGGAGTTGTGTTTGAAGTCCAGTATGTATGTAGGACGCTTTCCTCCTCCTCCTGATTTTCATTATCAATAACATCAAGAAAAATGACCAATATACCACAGAGCATATGTATGAACTGTTCTTTCCCCTAATGTTGGCAAGAACTGTAAAAGTGCACTTTCCCCATCTGTAAGTCATAGCTAGAGTTTCTTTACTCACCTTGACACCTCTCAGAAAGCAAAAGTCTCAGCTTTAGATCTGAACTAAAGCCAATCAAAAAAAGACTGTACAGTGTATAACAAATTCAAAGCAGCAGAACTCTTTAAAGTCTTCCTTCTTAAAACTAGACCATAGACTCATAGTTCATACAAGTGTTTCAAAACGTGCCACTTGCGGTAATAGTGTGCTGCTGAATGACTTATTTAAAGGCCGAAGGTGTTGTAGTTTTTGAACTTAGACCATAGACTCATAGTTCATAGAAGTGTTTGAAACTTGCCACTTGCAGTTGGGGATGCTCGTATTCCGGTGAAATTACATTTCTACATTTCCGATTAGAAATCGGCATTTCCAATTGGAACTAGAACAAAAGAAAACGGAAAATGGATTTCTGCATCTGCGGAGATACCGTATTACAGCCACTCAGTACTTTTAGCCCAATCACAGACTTTGGAAGCATTGGGTCAATCAACATAGCCGGATTTGTTCTCTTTACCACCCAAGGCCACTGTCGGCATCCACCTTCCTTCAGTATACATAGCCAGATGACCCTTCCCCCTCCCTCCTCCACAGGGCTGGCGATGCCACAGAGGCAAAAGGGGCAATTGCTCCAGGGCCTCCGACCTCTGTAGGGGCCCCGTGCCGCCGACCCTGAAAAAATGCTGCTTTTCTCAAATGCTCTGCTACCCGGGGGCCATGCCTGTGAAGTTGCAGGCGTAATTATCTGCGGTGGCAGTACAGTCCGGGCACTCTTGCCAAGCTGTTCTACTCCTTCTCTATGACCCGGCGCATGTGTTGTGTAAAGAGGGGTCTGTAAGGTGTTCGGGCAGGGCCCCCCTCCTTCAGTTTGCCCCAGGGCCCCTGAGCCTATTAAACCGGCCCTGCTCCTCCATTTTAGATAACCTGTTGTAGGTTGACCCTTCCTTCCAGTATAGGTAGACAGGTGACCTTTCATCCCCCTTCCTCCAGTTTAACCTGATGACCTCCCCATTCTCTCCAGTATAGGTATCCTGATGACCCCTCCCCCCTCCCTCTAGTATAAGAAGCCAGGTGACCCTCATACCCCTTCTGTATAGATAGTGTGATGACCACCCTCCAGTATAGGTAACCAGGTGACCCTCCCCCCCCCCCCCCCCTAGTATAGCCTGCTCCCCACTCGCCCTTGATCCTGTGATGCCCTAGGCAGTGTCAATTTGGAAGTATTTGGCCAATCAGAGAATGTAAAAAATTACCCAAAAAAAGACTCCTAGGTAATTGGAAAATGAAAATTGGAAATCCGCAGAATCGGCAATCAGCATTTCCGACCATCTCTACTTACAGTAATAGTCTGCTGCTGATTTACTTGTTTAAAGGTTGAAGGTGTTGTAGTTTCTGAACTATCACCCATTTTTTGCAGTGTACCAATACCTCCACAGACATAGGCCCTACTACCATCTATGGCTAAACAGTTTCCTTACAACTACAAGTAGTCAAAAACTGGAGTTTCCTAAACTGCACCAACCTGTCAGAAGACATAGATATTTTCCCAGTCATATTTGGCCTAGATAGTCCTTCAATGACAATTTGTAAAGGGTGCCTGCTTCAAAAATGTAAACAGTATTGGTAAAGATGTAATTAGTAAAGAGTAATTGCCACTAAGATAATGGAAAATGTACAGGGTTCTCAACTCTGGTGCGTTAAAACATGAGCCAGGTCAGTGGTTCAAGTGCAGGCTTGGATATTGAGTGGGATAAATGGTGTGGTCCACTTCTCTCATCATCAGGATTTTACTGAGCACACAGAAGGTTGGACTGTTGTCTGAATGGCAAACAATTTAATAGATGCTGGCCCTCCGCACCATTCAGGGCTGGCGCTACCATAAAGGCAAAAGGGGCAATTGCCCTAGGGCCCCAGATCTTGTAGGGGCCCCCCAAGGTGTCTACCCCTCCTCTCCAGCTATGGTGACTCTATTTATGTCTGCAGGTAATGAGTTAGAGATGAAGGCCAGAGCATAAAGCATGGTGCCGCCTCCTGTGTCCTGTGCCAGGATCAGATAAGACTGTGCTATGCATTTGTAGGCTAAAAGAGAAGGGGCATAATGACTGACACCTAATGATATTATTGTGACCAGGGGGGGTGCGGTGTTATGGGGCCTGGAAGCCAGCTGGGGGGCCCAGGATGGTGAATTTGCTGTGGGGGTGGGGCTGTCTTAGGGAGGGTCCACAAGTTGTTGCTTTTGTCCCGAGGCTCCTTTGTAGCTATAACCAGCCCTAGCACCATTCTAATTTCAAGCCAAATACCTATTGGGCCATGCTAAGCCCAAAGAGCCATTGTGGTGTCTTCTGGTTTGACAAAGTACTGGATTGTCGCGGGGTGGCCCTTGACCGTAGAACTGTATCATATGTGCAGCATATGGTCTCCTCAATATCATAGTTAGTCAACCAATGGGTTGCCTGGTGATTGTTGTTTCCTTTATATTGACTTTTTACATTAAATCTACAGCTGAACATTCATCTTGCAGTAAAAATTTAATGTAATAAAAAGTTATCTGCAACAAAGGCCCCAGCTTTCAATTCTACGGTACCTTTTCACACTCATACTTCCTCACGTAAACACATGCCTTTATGTGCATTCATTTTAATGCACATTATTCAAATTGAGACACACTAGAAATGTGCATGAACACCCAATAATTTTAATTTGACCACATTTATGCAGACTTTATAATAGATGATGAGCAAGGAATCAGATGCAACAAACCTCCAACCTTTGTATCCGTGCATGAAAACAGATGAGATTTCATAACAAAATACCTTATTGATGGAACCTATAGGGCACCATATACAATATATTCCTGGTGAATGGGATCTATTAAAAATGGATGATCCATGAAAAATTAATATCCCCTCTATGGCAGAAAGAAATATTAGACCTGCCTTTTTTCTCTAAAAACTGCTTGCGAAGATTGGCATAAATGTTTGATTACGCTTAAGGAAATAACTCTGTGTGCCGTTATGAAAAAAACTGTAATTATGAATCTGAGTTATATTTACTGAGAGAGGTTAACAAAACAAGATGTGTAGGAGTGGCGGCAAATAACATGTTTACAGAAATCTGTGACAACATATCAAGCTCATAGGCAGCAGAAGCACTGTCTGATAATTTATTCTTATTACACAAACACAAATTTGGAAAATAATTACGATCAAGCTGTTAAGCTTGAAAATTTGTACTGTACATTGTACTGGACCTGCCAGACTATTTTTGATATATCTGTGAGTGTTTAGATGTCTGGTGCTGTCTGTTTCACGTATTAGTACCCCGCCAGTGAGCTGGGTGCAGGGCAGGGCCGGCACTACCATAGAGGCAAAGGGGGTATTTGCCCCGGGGCCCCGACCTCTGCTGAGGCCCTAGCAGCGCCGACCCTGCTATCTTTTCTTTGTGTGTTTACACATGATGCGCCGGGTCATAGAGAAGGAGGGAGACAGCGTGTCTCCGAGTGCAGCCGCTGCCCGCCGTTCACCCGTCGGGAATAAGGTAATTATGGCTGCTAATATACTTGCAGCAGGGCCCCGGGGAGCAGAGGGGTAATGGGGCCCAAAGCTGAAGTTTGCCACAGGCCCTGGCGTAGGGTGAGCCGGCTAATGGCTCACCCTGCTGCTGCTCAAGTTCCTAGCGGTGTTAAATACTATTCCCCCTCCGAGTCATTGCTACTCGGAGGGAGAAGAAAATCCAGGTCTGGTGATCATCAGAACCCCGAGTCACTCTAGCGCAGGGCACGCAGGACAGCACTAGTGCTCTAGCGGCACCCAGCTTTGGTACTCACCTGCTTTGGTTTGTTTTTGTTTTGATTAGCTTTAGCGTCTTTTGTCGAAAAGACAAATTCAGCCAGGAAGGGAGAGTAAATGTGGCCACACACGTTACATTTAAGATTCCATTCGATCAATCTGATCCTATTCTTTGGTTAATTGGCGGCTTTGAAGAAATTGTTAGATTTAACGTGGTTTCAAAATCGCCGCAATTTTAAGAACAAAAAAGATTGTAAATGTTGAAAAGTTGGCTGGAGAGAAAACCCTTCCTTCCTTCACGCCCCATCACAAAATAATCAGATTTTGATCAGTTTGCATTTTTTTTTTTATAGAACTACATTTTCCAATGTGACATTTATCACCATATTCTGTCCATGTCCATCAATCAATATCTCAAGCAATCATATTTTGCTGTTTAGCATTACAATTACCAATTAACATCACATTGGTACTTACAACTGCATTTACCACACTTTATTTTCCTACAAACCCTCTATGATTTCTGTTTATTAATAACATAAATAAACCAAGTGCAATACAGTTACATATTGTAAAGTATAGCGGAGATATCGCTGCATGGCCAAGCGGCATGGTGGCTATCTCCGCGTATCAGCCGGCGGCCTCTGCCGCGCAGTTACATGCTGCTGTTTTGCCTGGTCTAGTGCACATAGATTGAGAGCGACAGGACCTTTATGCAAGCAAAAGAGGAGTCAGCTGATCAGCTGGTCAGCTGACTCCAGTAGTGCTCCGGATTGGCTGAGTGACTGGGGCGGCGCTGTGGAGCGCTCTGAGTATATATAGGACCTGCCTGTCAGTTGCTGGTTGTCTGCTGTTGCGAATGCTAACGTGTTGGCGCTCAGACCCTAGTCAGATCCTACAGTGTGCTAGAGCCGGCTGGAGCTGGGGATCCACACTTAGCCAGTTTCCGTTGATAGCTTAAAGAGGAACTACAGTGAAAATAATGTAGTAAAAAAAGTGCTTCATTTTTTACCATAATTATGTATAAATGATTTAGTCAGTGTTTGCTTGTAAAATCTTTCCTCTCCCCGATTTACATTCTGACATTTATTACATTGTGACATTTTTACTGTGGGCAGGTTATGTAGCTGCTCCTAGCTGTTTTGGCTGTTAGAGACAGCTGTAAACAGCTAATTCCTGTCTGTGAACATTGTTACATTGTGGCAGTTTGCCCAGAGTACCGCGGTACTCAGAGCTTCTTGTGGGAGGGGTTTCAGCACAAAATCAGTCATACAGCGCCCCCTGATGGTCTGTTTATGAAAAGCATTATTTTTCTCATGTAAAAGGGGGTATCAGCTACTGATTGGGATAAAGTTCAATTCTAGGTTGGAGTTTCTCTTTAAAGTACTAGTTGCATTGTGTTATCTGTGTACTATACCTTAGTCTAGATCCCAGGTGTTGAAACCAAGGACTTCACACCTAGACTAGGATATTGCTACATTGCTATTGTTTATCTGTTATGACCTTCTGCTTCCTTGACTACTCTCCTGTTTGCTGATTCGATACCTCTGCCTATCTGATTACTGTTGCCGACTCTGCCAGAATCTAAACATCGAATCAGCCTTCCGTCTTTGTACTTTATCTGTCCGTACGTTGCCTACCCTGCTTGTCTGACCTTCCTGTCCTCACTAGTGGGCCTAGCCATTAGTGAGGAATCTCTATGAGCTGACACCTACTCCTTAGGTAATCAGCGCTTGCAGCACTGTCTGTAACACTTGCTCCTCAAGTGTCCGCTAGCTGCAGTAGAGTCTTAATCACCTACTCCTCAGGTGATCATCCTTGCAGCACAGTCAGTGGTCCCTGCTCCTCAGGTATCCACTGGCTGCAGTACAGTCTGAATCTCCTGCTCCTCAGGAGATCCTTGGCTGTAGTGTACCCTTAACCACCTGCTCCTCAGGTGATCATCCTTGCAGCACAGTCAGTGGTCCCTGCTCCTCAGGTGTCTACTGGCTGCAGTATTGTCTGAATCTCCCGATCCTCGGGAGATCTCCTCTTCTCATTACTGTTGCACCAAAACACAATCCCACATTGGTTGTCTCGTGTCTAGCTATACTAGCATTATTGTTGATTCTGCAGATCACCACATAATCAGGTATAGTATCTGTATTATTGGTGATACTGCAGATCACCAATAATCAGAAAAATCTGTGTTGCTGACACCAATCGTTACACATATTATGACAATTCTTAGTAAAGTTGGTCTGAAGTTTCCAATATGTCCAATCTCAAAAAAAAATGAGAAAAACAGGAAATTCCATCGGATTTCTCATTTGAAAACATTAAAAAAACTAAATTTTTGGGTACAACCAATCATTTTAATCGAATTGGGGTAAATGTGGCATAAACCTCGCAAAGACACAAACCTCACAGAAGTTCTAATCCTACATAAAAATATGTAATTTTACTGTTGATTGTGTCACCATTAGACAAACTGTTCAGAAACTCCTAGAAAAGCAATTAGAACTAATAACATTCAATAAAACAAACAGGCCTCAACCTGGATAAGTGCAACATTTGCTCTTACTTACATACAGTATATCTTATCATGACAACAGCATGTACAACGTCTTGGTAATGTACAACTTCATCAAGTAGCACTTAATGAAACTCTGGATGACTGAAACATTACGCATGCTGTTGCTGTGATATGAGATAGGTAAAAGCAAACTTTGCAACTCATCCAGGTGGAGTCATCGTTCTTTTGTTGAATGTGGTTCATATCTGGTCCATCAGAAAACTGGACCATACTGGTTGACTCCCTAGGGCTCATAAGGTTTATTGTGTTGGCAAATGAGTGGAGTTTGACACTTTATATATTACAACTAGAATAAAGCTACCTTGTGGCAGTTCTTACCTGATGAAGAGGGCCACCCCACAAAATATGTATTGTATGGTTCATTTAATATATTTATAATTAAAACATTTGTGTGTGCTCTTGGGAGATATGTACTACATTTACCCTTTTAGATTTTCATTATTTTAAATATATTTTTTATTTGTATACAAGTTGTGCCACATCTTGCCATTCAAAATGTCAGATGCCCCATCTGCAGAATCTCTGGCATTATTTTATCATCCTCCTGTACTTTAGATTTAACCCCAGAGAAATGTTGGTTAAGCAGCTAGACCTCTAAAAAAAAAAAAAAAAAAAAAAAAAAAAAAAAAGCTTGGGTTGTCAACAGTTGAACAAAGGTTCATTCTTCATAATAACCACCAACCTAACCCAATGCATGTGCTACTCCTTATCTCTAGTGAGACCTAGATATATGATCTCTTTCATTCCAGACTACTGTACAGCAGTAAAGGTGCGCAGGCTCTCAGGGGTGTAGCTTGGGTGGGTGGCAGGGTAGTACATGTGACCCCGGGCGCTGAATCCCTAAGGGCTGTTTTTTGTGGCAGCCTGTATTGGGCAAGCAAAAATGCAAAAGCAACTCAACCCGGCGCCCCCCCCCCCCCCCCCCACACACACACACACACACACACCTCCTACCAGGAAAAGAATAGTGTACCCATCATTGGGAGAATACAATTACAGGTGGGGGGGTTGGGGTTGGTTGCACTCACAAACGGTGCTAAAATGACAGCATAAAACAAGAATGTCAATCACTTCCTGCCATGGCCTGGACAGGAAGTGATCGTTGTTGTGTGCGAAGAGACGTCCTCGTTTTATGCTGTTATTTTAGCTCTGTTTGTGAGTATAACTCTTTTAAATAGCCAATAAATCTGACGATTTTACACATTGGAGGCTGCTTCAGTTTTCAGATTGGTTCAAAAGGTGTATGTGGGTTCATGTGGGAAACAGTGGACAAAGACCCTGTAACAAAAGCTATATATGCTGTCTGTGGATGTGTGACAGCCATATAAGAAGGTGAGCTCGCTCCCTGTTGGTGACAGGCACGGTTTGGTGTGGTGTACCCTACTGTACCTCACTGAGGCCATATAGTCTCCCCTGGTGTCGGTGGAGGAGATAATCGCTAACCAGATAGCCTTCGCAATGAGATGTTTTTTATGTTTGATTATATGAGGATTGAATAGGAGTGAACATCGCAGGAAGGAGCTGCATTGCTGTATTGCCAGGGGGTTTGACTTACAACTTGTGGTGCTGTCTGTGGGTCTGGGTAGCTGCCACACCAGGCACTTATTGATGGAAGCCATCTTAACAGCGATTGGATTCTGACATCTATGTGTTTTCAGGATCTGGTGATCAGCATACAGAAGGCATATACTGGACTGTGCTAAGTACAGGACTTTATTAATGAGTGGGGTTTGGAAGCGCATGTTTTTGTGGAATTAATTTTATAGGGGTGTTTGATGTGACATTATCCACAAGGAGCAAGCCATACCTCACTGTAGGTTGTGATTAGTGAACCTTGGAGAGCGCTTATTTTGGTTACCCTTTGATTCTAATTCTAAATAGTCTTACATTTGTATGGAATCTGTGTGAACTTTTTGGAGATGGTGTTATAACCTTTTCCAGCTTCATGGGCATTAACAACTCATCTGTTTAACTAGATATTCTTCATCTACTTTTATGACTTGCAGGACCAGCATCTTGTACAGGGGCATCCATAAGCTGGTGTGGGTGACAGAGAGAAGATTCCATATACTATAACTTGACTCTCATAGGATGAAGGGATACATTCTCAGTCTCCTAAAGGCGGCCATGCACAGGTGAATATCAGCTCGGTCTTGCAAACAATCCGTTTTTCCCTAGTCAGTAACTGATGATAGAGTAATGATTGATTTACCACTTTGCACTTCCTCTGTCTCAAGCTACTAGCTTTGTACTGATCAATGCAACACAAACCTAAGTGTCCATTGATCCCGACCTCCATGTGCTGTGCAATCAAAATGACTGCCATGAATGAACACGGTTTAAACCAATAACTTCGGATTAAACAGACATTTATCAATTGGCTTGCAGGCATCAGTGCATAATCACTGGCAAATTCGATCAAAGTGATCAAATCTTGTGAAAATTATCATGATGCACTGACTAATGCAGGGCCACCATAACAGATTAATCTAGAAAGACCCTTAAGGTTCTTTCCATTTCTACATTTATTCAATAAAATGATTTATTGTGTAATTATTATTTTTTGTTTGTTTCAATCAATGTATTTCAATTAATTTTGTATAAAAAATTAAAAATAGTTAATCGTGCATGATGGGAAAATGTCTTCCAGCAGTCTATAAAATTGATCATTTTTTTGCAAAAGAAGATTGAAAAAAGTTAAATCAGTCAGAATGTAGCCACTTATTAAACCCATTATATAATTTTCTTCCCAACATGTCTGGTCTACTATTGCGGCATAGGGAGGCCGCAATAGCAGCATAGGGGGCACTATTCTGTCTGGGAACGCAAAGAATCACTCGCGTTCCCAGCCTGTCGGCCGGTGACGGCGAAACCGGAAGTCGCCGCCGGCCGGTCCAGGGATCTGATGGAGTCAGCTTGGGCACCGATCAGCTTCAGGGGCTGAGGGAAGCCCTAGGTGAGTTAAACTCATTTTTTCTTCCTGACTTTAGGTTCACTTTAAGGCATCCAATAACATTTATTTATGTTTGCAAAAGAATGTTTATCCTCTGACTGTCCAGTGTATATAAGCTGTGTGTTTTTACATCTTGTTAATATACAGGAAGTAAGTCTGAAGAAGGCTTATTAGCCGAAAGCTTAGTGTTTATTTACCACTAAGTTAGCTAATAAATGGTATCATCCTGATTCAAAACTTCTTGCTTTTACTGATGGCTAACATCAGTACAACACTGCTGAGACAAGGCGCAAATTCAACTACTTATTTCACAACTTCCAAGGAAAAAAGGTAATCTTCAATATTAAATCCCATTTCAGAAATATTAAACCAACTCACCACCAGTGGTACATTTTGATTAATGGTTATGGAGGCTGTAGCTTATTAGCATTTGAGAGCACCAGAAGTAATAGAGCGCTACTAACCTCCCTTTTGCAACACACATGGGGAAGTGGGAAGCACGATTATCTGCTGTCCTACTAGTCCACCTTGGATAATCAATCCCGAAAGTAATTAATCGCATGCCTAGAATAACATGGAAGGAATGTCTAAATTGCGTCGGGATCTGGAAACCATCTCTGCATAATTAATGCTGGGAATCAAATTTATGAGCAGTGCTGCAAAGAAAATAATTAGCCCAGTTTTAGGGAATGGCAATTGAAAGTGCATTACCGTTCATTTAAAAAGGTTACACCATGCTTAGATCTAGAAATATGACTATGGGGATGGCTAAACAAAAGGCTAGAATAATGAATCTCCTCCTGGAGGACGAAAATAATGCATGGTGTGTTATTAAGAAGCGCTGTGTTATTTGAAAGTGCTGCTTCGGCAAGAACGGATACCCAGCAAGAAATGTGATCTTTAGCATCGATAGGTGTAGCGCTACACTTAGATGCATTCTGCTCACTTGCATTGGGCTATTTATTGCATTAATTTAATCATTTCATGGCAGACATATGAAAAATATTGACTTTTCCCCCGCGTAGTACCTTTCTGTGTTACTTTGTTTACAGCTATTAGGAATGACAGGCACTCAGCTCAATGAAAGAAGAACCTTGTGCAATGAAAAAAAAACCATAACAATCATTGTAAACCAATACATGAGTATTAAAAATGCCTTTTTTGAAGCTCAAAATTCTAGGTCTGCCTTGTGAAGGTTGTACAATGGTCATCATCATCAGGCTTGCTCATCACGAGTAAATCACGAGTTACCACGGTGGTTACTTGTGATTCAAATGAGTTGTATTTGCTGCGGCGGGGTTAATTACCCATAATGCCGCCGGGCGCCCTGCGTTTCAAAGGGCTTGCAAGCAACCTATTAGTTGCGTTGCCAGCCTCGCTACGGCGCACTTCCTCCTGTTTCATTCGCTGGTACCCACCCCTGTTAGGTTTTACTTCCTTATTTTTGTGCTTGCTGCCCGGATTGATGGATGTGCTTGACTTTTCAGTTCCCCATCAGGTCCACTACTTTGGGGGCATTACCAGACTCCACCCTGGACATGTACTGCCATCCAAGGGATATTTAAACAGGTGGGGAATTGAGTTTAGTTGAGGACTGCTCAGCCTGATGAATGGCTGTCATCGCCTGAAACAGCAGGGCTGTCGCTGTACAGCAGCCCCCTTTTTAACTCTCACTTTTAACATGATTGAATGAAGAGCTACAGTATCTTTTAGAGCTAACAAATACTTTCTGTAGGTGCTGATTCCAGTTTTTCATTCACATATAAAATGCATGCAGGTATCTGGCTACTTCTCTTTGATGTACAATTGTAAAAAAACATATTAACAGTACTAAAAACAATATACAACCCCTTTTGCCAGCAAGATTGCAAGGAAATATGCACGATAAAAAGGGCACGGACAGTATGTGCAATTTCCAAGCCACATACCCAACCAATGCACATCTGCCACTGGGCAGCCGTTTCTTTTATGAATGCGCAGAAGAGATTGCTAATGTGGTTCATAATGTGCACACGTGCCAAAAGCCTGTCCAAGTCTGCTTGAATTAATGGAGAGACCAATAAATATTCATATCAGTTAAGAAAATACTCTTAATTCATATAGTCTATAGTTAACTGAGCCAAATTATTAATATTCATGATTTATTTATTTTTTTACAAATTAGTTATTATTTATTTTGCAACAAATAAAAAGAACATGCTATTCAGACAGTGACTTGAGCATGAAAGGTGTGCAGATCATTTTATTATGTATTTATTTTAATTTATCTAGGCAAACTTGTAGCTCACCAAGCCACAACTCTGCTTCCTATGTGATGAGTGATCATCTGGGAACCTCTTGCTTACAACTAGCACTTCCCAACCTTGCTTACTATAGGCTTAGTCTGTTCCTATGCTTTAAGAGGAAGCTGCATATTATGGAGTCATCATGTATGATCTATTGGTTTACATGCTTCCCCTTGATGTGTGTCACAGCAGATACAATTATAAGGTTTTTTTTATATAGCACTTATACATTTACAGGAAACATTGAAACAATCAAATCACTCACTGTCCATCACAGGAGCCCATCATCTAATGTTCCTTCTGCTCTCTGAAGGGAATTTAGAAGGACACCGGTAAATCTGCCAGCATGCTGTTCATAGGAAAGAAAAACCCATATCATCCCTGTGCAGCTTCCAGGACTGGTTCTCTCATGAAGCAAGGTGAACCATTTGCATCAGGCGCAGAGATTTCAGGGGTAGCATTTTTGTACTGTGTGTAACTTCCTGAGGAGGAATGGAGTGGCTGAGGGTCAGCAGTTTTTGCCAAAGACTCACAGCCAGCCAGTGTGCTATTGTGTTGAGCTGCAGCATGTCATGTGAGAACATTAAATGAAGCAGAGTAAATTGTCGGGTGCTGTGCGATCATTCCAAATTGGGGGGAGGCGGGCACATCCTCACAAGTTTGCCTCACACAACAAAATGTCTAGAACCGAGCCTGGCAGCTTCCCCCGGAGACATGGTGGCCTCCAGGTAAGCAAGCTCCCAAGTTACTTCACATACCTGCTCCCAATATTGGGTTACTCTCAGGAGAGAGGAGGAGGGGACATACGACAGCCTGAACTTGGTGTCCCCTGTCAACAGGTGTTGAAATGCCTAGAATCAATGTCTCTTTTGCACAAATTGAACAGAATGAACAGTTGGTTTTCAGCTCCTGCAGTGTTTCTACTTTAGTGGCAATTGCACAGTATGGGCTTGATTCACTAACCGGCGCTAAGTGATAGCGCCGGAGTTAACAGTCGCTTAGGGCCCCATAAGTAGCTTTGCGAGCATTGATAGTCGCGCACAAGACCACCCTCATGGCATGCATCGCGGCGGGACAGTAATAGTGCGCAGTGTGACAATAACGTCGCACCCGCTGCCTTGTAAACGTCGCACCCGGTGTGACGAAAACGGCGCATTAGGTGCCCTCGAAACGGCGATGGTTAGAAGGCAGCGGGTGCAACGTTATCGTTGCACCGCGCACTATTACTGTCCCGCCGTGCTGCGTGCAATGTGGGTGGTCCTGTGGGCGCAAACCACCTAACGCTGTGGTTTGCGCCCACTAACTGTTAAGGCCTCCTAACCGGCTTAGCGCCGGTTAGTGAATCGAGGTCAATGTGCCTTTAAAGTGGTTGAGCCTTTCCGGTAATCATATATAAATCAGGTGCTGCTTGGTTTTATAGTGTTTATTATTTCACTCTCCATGCTATGCACTTTACCCAGATGACAGAGGCAGTTTTGGTGGGAGTTACCAGAAAGTTTGGGTGCCTGAGGGCAAGCTTATGGTATTCAGTCAGTGGTTGGTTTGGGCACTAATAACGGCACCACACAGAATACCATTTAAAGGATACCACAACTGAAATGTGACATAATGAAATAGACATGTGTATCTACAGTGCCTAGCACACAGATAACTATGCTGTGTTCCTTTTTTTCTTTCTCTGCCTGAAAGAGTTAAATATCAGGTATGTAAGTGGCTGACTCAGTCCTGACTCAGACAGGAAGTGACTACAGTGTGACCCTCACTGATAAGAAATTCCCCTTTTTTACCTCTTTCTTGCTCTCAGAAGCCATTTTCTGCTAGGAAAGTGTTTTATAGTTGGAATTTCTTATCAGTGAGGGTCACACTGTAGTCACTTCCTGTCTGAGTCAGGACTGAGTCAGCCACTTCCATACCTGATATTTAACTCTTTCAGGCAGAGAAAGAAAAAAGGGAACACAGCATAGTTATCTGTGTGCTAGGCACTGTACATTCACATGTCTATCTCATTATGTCACATTTCAGTTGTGGTATCCTTTAAAGAGAACCTGAACTGAAAATAAAAAGTCAAAATAAACATACACAGGTCATACTTACTTCCTGTGTAGTCTATTACTCAATCTCTTTCTCCTCTCCTGCGCCCCAAGTGTCCACTGTGATCAATGGAATTCTCTGTCCTCCATTTTGAAAATGGCCAATACCCATAACAGCTTCCTGGTCAGCACACTGTTAAACTGTAATATCACCCACGTGAGCCATAGGGAAACATGGACATTACCTTGCACATTCCGTTGTAACTGACAGCTGCTGATATATAACTGAAAGCAACTGGTACATTTCAGTTCTGACAAAATATTGTCAGAACTGGAAGGGATCACTGTAAGAAGAAAATGGTTCTTAGAGGAACTGACAATGAGGTTAGTATTTAATATTCATTTGCAGCTATGTCATGTGTTTATTTTCAATAATTTTACTCGCTTCAAGTTCCCTTTAAAGAAAGCAGAAACACAGCTACAGAAGGTAGGAATGGGGACTAGACACCAAAGCCAAAAAAGCCTAACATCTGCTTTTCAGATAACTAGCATGTACTGTCCCTGAGACAGTCAACACTAGGTTCACACTGGGTTCTTCTTACTGGATCGGAATGGAACGAATAGGCGGATATGTGAACAAATCCTATGCAAGGCAATAGGATCCGTTCATGTAGGTCCATTCATAACAGATTTGTTTGTTCCATTCTGATGATTGGAACTTCAGGATGTGCAGTTCACGATAGTTTTGGATACAGATTGCAGATGAATGGGATGCTAACAGAATCATGGGAAGCCTATTGGAACGGACAGTGTCCATTCTTCCTTAGGGCCCTTTTACACTTAAAGTGAATGTGTACCCCTTTAAAAATAATAAGTCAGATACTCACCTAAGGAGAGGGAACGCTCGGTCCTAATGAGCCTTCCTTCTCCTCTTCCGGTGCCCGGTCCCGCGCAGGATGCCCCGTAGCAGTATTCGACCAGTTCGGTCAAATACTGCCACTTCCGACGCCGAAGGGATGTTTCGGAAGCCTTCGGGAGCACTCGGGCCCCCGAAGATGGGCCGCTCCATACTACGCATGCGCGAGCGCCCTCTATGACGCATTCGCGCATGCGTATTATGGAGCAGCCCGTCTTCGGAAGCCCGAATGCTCCCGAAGACCTCCGAAGTCCCTGCGGCGGCGGACACGAACGGGGGAGCCAGCACAGCACCGAGGGCACCGGGAGAGGAGAGGGAAGGCTCATTAGGACCGAGCTTTCCTTCTCCTTAGGTGAGTATCTGACTTTTTTATTTTTAAAGTGGTACCCATTGGCTTTAATCAGTTGCTCTCTGTTAAAACGGAAAGAAAACTGATTTTCAAAGTAATGCCCATGTTTTCCTATGGCACCTTTCACACTTAACGCATTTTAACTGAAATCTTTGTCACAATGCACTGCTATGGAAAAAACGTGTACTAATGCGTACCAATGCATGCTAACGCGTACTAATGCACACTAACGCACACCTACTGATTAAGTGTAAAAGGGGCCTAAGCTGGTCACTGCCTATGTTTGGCTAATTGAATTCACCTGTCACTGTCGCATTCGGTTCCACTGCTGCCATCGCCAGTATACAGATCAAAGCTCCAGCAGAAGCATCAGGCTCCCATTGGATTCCAACAGACCAAAGGGGATCCTCCCTCCCCAGGAATGATCCTCATTTTTTGCTGAATTGTGGACCAACTAGAATTCTCCCTGGTGCTCACGGAGAATTCCCATTGGACTTTTGCAATCGAATAAGAGCCTGATGCCTCTGCCAGGGCTTTGATTTGTATACCAGCTCTTCTCCCTTGCAGTGGACCGAGTGGCAGTGCCAACACAGTTGGTGGAATCAAATGTGACGGCGGCAGGTGAACCAGACGGTTGGTGAGGCGAGCAGACCAAAAATGACCAATAGAAGGTGATGTGAATGATGTGCCTGGACATGCGACTGAATACAGTGTATCCTGTGTGGATATCCTGTCAGCATGCTGTTATGCATCCGTGACATTGTAGACCCAGACTTAATATTAGTAAACCACTAAAAGGTACCTGGTCTTTTGTCCAGACACTGTACATTCCTGCATCACAGACATTGTCACTGTCATTGTTATAGGCTGTAATCTTTAGTCTGCTTCTTCTACCTTGTCTGAACACAGGGTTGGTACAAACTAACAGCAGCTTCCACACCCACTGAGTCTGACAGTCACTCACTGTACTCGGATGCTTCTAGTCATGTGATCAGGAGTAGACGTTTTAGCTGGAAGGTCTTTATTTAACACAAATGATAGCATTTTAGCACTGTGATGTAAGCCTGTGATTACTGGTCACTTGTATCTCCTGTTATTTGGTCCTATCCAATGTATTAAGTTATAGGTGGAGCAGTAATATTAGTGCTCTGTGCTTTAGCTTACTAGGTATCTCTGCTGTTGAGGACACATTTAAGAAAGTTACTTTGCTATAACTAGCATTTGCAGGATATTTAAAATATAGCACAGAACCCAAGATAGGTCTATGTCAGCCAGACAGGAAGTACCGTATAATGTGCAGACAAACGTGTGCAATAAGCAGCAAGACCGATTGTTTTGTTAGTCAGCAGGTAATTTTGCCTTCTTAAAACAGAAGGTATTTGTGATAATTTAGCATTAAGTGAGCAACCGTGGTATCCCATGTGACATCAATCCCAAATATGCAAATCATCTCTTTTTGCCCCAAAAGCCAGATCTGCTTCTGTATAGTAAGCCCATAGCTTAACATTTTTACAGAGCCACAGCAATCCAACATGCATACAGCCTTTTTGGTCCTCATCAGTGCATGGCGTGGATTTACATGGATGTATGGGATAGGGCTTGGACCAGTACTACAGAATACCCAGATAGCTCATTGTCAAACAGAACCACTAGGAAAGTATAGTGGTCAGTAGGGTTTGTAATAAATGAACAAGAGCATCATAAACTTCAGAAAATAACCATTGATAAATGCTGGTGATCTCTGAAATTGATATGGTCCAAAGTATTTTCTTTTTAACAACATTGTTTTCTTAGGGTCAAGACTAACCAAGAGTAGCATAATAAGTTAATTTCACATATGTGCAATGCGATTATCCTGCAGCAGGGGAGGCCGCCACGGGACAATCTCACCGCGCCATTTCCCCTTGCACATTACCTTGCAGTAGAGTGCGCTGACAGGCTAATATGCATAGCTCCGTCCCACAAACAGTGACATGCTTCCTGCTGGACAGGAAGTACATCACTGATTTTCATCTGATCTGCACATGTGCGCTGCACTGCCACAACAATCTAAATAGATTGTTGCAGTGTCATAGACTTCAATGCAAATGCTTGCCGTGCGGTACCACGCACTCGTACCGATCAGCAACGCACTGCAGAGTCTGCATCGCCTCTGCGTTATCAGAAGCACTTCTGCTGCATCGCACCGTGGGTAATGTGGCCAGTCTCATAGAGATCATAGCGATCGCTCTGGAATCGCGGAAGTGTCCAGTAATTTTTATTGCGCTAATTGCAGTAAAATCACTGGAGCAATCACTTGTTTTGCAATTTCTAGTGTGCATTGACCTTCACTCTTTTCTTGGAAAGTTTGAATTGCAGCCAGGATACTGCATGTAGTTTGTATACTGTATTTGTGTGGGTATCCTCTGGGCACCCTGCTTCCCCCATATGACAGATATTAGATTGTGAGCCCCTGTAAGGAACAATTAGTTACTTGACTACTCTATGGAAGATGCCAGTTATATGAATGCATACTAATATTTTACTCTCATTAGTGTTGGTATTATTTTTTAACAAAACGTGTTTATTGGTTCTTCAATACAGCAAAACAAGAACAATAGCATGAAAGGTTTGCCCTCTGCAACCCCCTTCCCTTGTAGTTTTGTGCAGTCTGGGCGACTTGCCATGGATATTCTGGGAACCTTGCCCACCCATATAAACGCTACAATAACTTTTCCAGTTTGTTTAAACAGCTTAGCAGGTATCCCGATAGAGACTTGTTGAAAAATATAGGTAAGGCTCAAAAAAGAAAAATAGTTTTGAACTTATTGACCTTGCCCCAAGGAACAATGGGAACCTTGTTCATGCAGAGCTTTTTTGATAATTACCATGAGATTCCTGGCTATATACATTTTATATCTCTGTCTATTATAATGCTCGAATATTTAAAACATTTAAGCCAGTGAAGAGGAGCTCTGTAGTCCATCATCTAAGCAGCATTATCAATAAGCCATATAGTAGACATTTCCCAGTTGAAAAAAAGAGAAAAAGAGAGAACCCCAAGAGCCCAATATAGTGAGTATGTACTGCTGGTAATGTATAATTGGAAGAGTAACAATATTCATTTAATACTCACAAACCAGGGTTACCAATTAGGCAACCACTGTCAAAGCAGGTGGGGAGATTGTCCTGACCCCACTCAGGATTAAAAAGTCGCTCTCTGTAGTAGAAGAAGGAAGGGTACAACCCTCCACCAAGGGTGGACTTGATGTAGAAAAAAAGGACAACAAAGGCGCCAACAGGATAAAAAAACACTATCTGTTATTGCCTGATGAAGCGGGTCTGTACCCCACGAAATGCGTTGCACTTTATTTGGAGTATCCAATAAAATTGATTTGACTGAAAATCCACAGTCGTATGTTCTGCTTGGAGGGGGTAAGTCCACCACTACCTCCTCTATTACCAAGAGGGGTTTTTAAGTTCTTTTAGTGTTTTTTTATCCTGTTGGCACCTCTGCTGTCCTATTATCTATTTCCCAGTTGAAGCAAAGAATACAATTCAAACCTCACTATTATCATTTATCCCTTTTCCAGGGATGTCCCAGAGAAATACATTATTGGCACACAACAAAACTTCTCAATCCGTGACCCTTAAAGCAAGTAGGAAGTGAGCTGAAAAAGTTAGATACTCATCTATGGAGAGGAAAGGCTTTGGAACTTATAGAACATTTCCAGTCCTCTCTAGGTGCCCTTGGTCCACCACTGTACCCCACACCTTCCCCCAAGTGCTTCAAAAAATGGACTGCTCTGTACTGCACATGCATGAGTACGCACCCGCACTGGTCTTCGGAAGCACTTGGGGACATGAGTGCTTCCAATGCCTTCCAAGGACTCCCAAAGGTGTATTCGACCAGTTAGTTAAATAACTTCAACAGGGGAAGGTGGGGGGGGGGGGGGGGGGGTGGCGACAGTGGAGGACTGAGGGCACAGAGAGAGGACCACACAGTGAAGGCTCTATGGCTCTGAACCTTTTGAACCTGGAGGAACCCTTCACACAACTTTTGGATCTCAGGGAACCCTGGCATTAGTAGGGAGAGTGGGGATTTATTTTGTAGGATGCATGGTTGTTAATTGTGACAGCCTTGTTGTTTAGCCGCCATTCCATGTTTCTTCCTTATAGTGCTTTCTATCATAGTAGTGATAGTGTTTCTGATTATAACTCCCTCAATTACAATGCTCCCATTTAACAATACTCTTTGATATACTACCCCTATTATAGTAACCCTCATTATACTGTCTCCCTAATCTTCTTTTTACACCCCTCCCTTCCTCCCTCCCTTGACCATTCAGGGAGAGCATACAATATTTGAAGAGGACACAGAGAAGCCAAAGAGGTACAGTACTTTTGAAACTTACTCAGCCAGCTTCTGGTACAGGAGGGGAAAATGCCAGGGAACCCCTGAGAAGTCCTCAAGAAACCCTGGCTTGAGAAAGCCTGCTCTATGGGATCCAGAGTCTTCTCTCTCTATAGTTAAGTAACGTATCAGTTTTTATTTTTTTTTAGCTGGATGTAGTCTCACTTTAAAGGGCACCCAAGGTGAAAATAAACCGATGAGATAAACAAACAGAGTTTTATTTTAAATTTAAATCTAGTTTTTACGTTTTTACTGTTTCATTGTCTCTGCTCAATGGCACATTAATTGAAGTATGCCAGAGCTCAAATTTATGAACTATTGACTATTTTTATCTCTTTCCTGCTCCCAGAAGCCGTTTATTGTTGGGAAAGTGTTTTATGGCTGTGATTCCTTATCAGTAAGGGTTAGGCTATAGTCTGACCCCGTCCCGACCCAGCCAGAAACTGTCACATCCAAACCTGATGATTACCTCTTTTAGGCAGAGAAAGAAAAAAAGGAACACAGCATAGTCCTACATGTCACATGTCATCTCGGTCATCCTTTAACCTCTCCACCAAGAGGACAGTTAATGGTTCAATAGAAACCAGAGGAAGGAAGAAAGGAGCATTCCAGTCTTGTCTATCTTACTTGACTAAAAGGGGGATGCTACTTTAGCCACCTGTGCTTTGTAGTGGAGAGGCACCCATGTAATAAGCTGCACTTTAAAACCCTACCAGTGGAGTAACTGACTATATAGAATCAGCTTGTTTACAAAATCCAGGGAACACACTTGTCTTTCAGTTTTCTGCGCGCGTTTTCCTGCATACTTTTTCTGCACACCAAGTGTGTCTCTATGCAGTAAAACTCGCACGTTTTTTCACAGCAGCTGATGTAATTGATACAAAAAACTGACAAAATGTGCTGAGTCATGATGCACATTGTCAGTTTTTTTTCTGCGCGCAAACAAAATATTAAGTGTGTACTAGCCCATTGATTAACATGAGTTCTCAGTTTTTCTGTGCAGAAAACGCGTACGAAAACAGTCAAGTGTGCTCCCACCTTCAAGCTGAAAATCAAATTGCTAGGGATATCATTTTTAAGACAACGGTCAGATAATCTATAGTGGTAATGAATTATTTCCCCTATTGGGTCCAAGATAATTTACAAGACAAATACACAATTGAGAGGGAAATCAATATGAATATGAGAGCATGTCTCAAACATCTAAAACATGTCAATCTTTATTCATCACATAAATTATAATATTAAAAGAGAGTTGGCAACATGGCCAGCAAGACACCCAAAATGTCCATTTAGGGATATCAAATCTTATCCAAACAAGTTTTACAAGTACATCAACTCTAAAATAAAAAAAAAGAAATTAAAAAAAAGAAGGTGAACTGTATTGGACTCCTAAAGCATGAGGGAGGGAATTCAATGGTGAACGGCCAAAGTAGGGTGGAGCTATTGAATTCCTGCTTTGCTTCTGTCTTCATACAGGGAACATTGTTGTTGCAAATTACAGATGTGGAACGGTCCCAATCGTCCAATTTTAATATTAAATATTTATCACAGAAAGGAGTAAAGGCAAGAGTAAATAAAATCAAAACTGATGAGGCACCTGGCCCAGATGGCATACATCCTTGGGTGCTAAAGGAATTAAGTTCAGCTATAGATAAATCCCTTTATCTTTTATTTTGTGACTGTCTTTCAAATGGAATAGTTCCAAATGTCCAATAGATTGGTGCACAGCCCACATTTTCTCTTTATTTAAGAAGGGCAAAAAGTAAGGTTCAGGTAATTATAGACCTGTAAGCTTAAAGAGAATCTGTATTGTTAAAATCACACAAAAGTAAACATACCAGTGCGTTAGGGGACATCTCCTATTACCCTCTGTCACAATTTCGCCGTTCCTCGCCGCATTAAAAGTGGTTAAAAACAGTTTTAAAAAGTTTGTTTATAAACAAACAAAATGGCCACCAAAACAGGAAGTAGGTTTATGTACACATAGAAAATACATCCATACACAAGCAGGCTGTATACAGCCTTCCTTTTGAATCTCAAGAGATCATTTGTGTGTTTCTTTCCCCCTGCAGTTCTCATGCACTGAAGTTTCAGGCTGCTTGTTTCTTCCTGCAAACAGCTTTGCCCTTGTCTGTAATTCTTCAGTATGTGAAAGCCCAGCCAGCTCAGAGGACGATTTATCCAGCTTGTAAAAGATAAGAGAGAAGAGAGAAGCTGCTCTAAGCCTAAATGACACACAGGCAGTGTGCATAGAGGGGCCTGGAAGGGGGAGTTCATAGCAGAACCACAACACTGAAGAACTTGGCAGCCTTCCAGACACAGGCCGACAAGTCTGAGAGGGGAAAGATACATTGATTTATTACAGAGACAGTGATAGTATAAAGTGCTGCAGTCAGCCAGAACACATTAGAATAGCTTTTTGAACTTGTAGGATGATAAAAAACAGGATGCAATTTTTGTTACGGAGTCTCTTTAAAGAGACTCTGTAACAAAAATTTCATCCGGTTTTCTTCCATCCTACAAGTTCCAAAATCTATTCTAATGTGCTCTGGCTTACTGCAGCACGTTCTACTATCACCATCTCTGTAATAAATCAACTTATCTCTCTCTTGTCAGACTTGTCAGGCTGTGTCTGGAAGGCTGCCAAGTTCTTCAGTGTTGTGGTTCTGTGATGCATCTCCCCCCTCCTGGCCCCTCTCTGCACACTGCCTGTGTATTATTTAGATTAGTGCAGCTTCTCTCTGCTCTATTATCTTTTACAAGCTGGATAAATCCTCCTCTGAGCTGGCTGGGCTTTCACATACTGAGGAATTACATACAGGCAGAGCTGTCTGCACTCTGCAGGAAGAAACAGCCTGACACTTCAGTGGAAGATAGCTGCAGGGGGAAAGAAGCACACAAATGATCTCTTGAGATTAAAAAGGAATGCTGTATACAGCCCGCTTGTGTATGGATGTATTTTCTATGTGTACATCAACCTACTTCCTGTTTTGGTGGCCATTTTGTTTGTTTACAAACAAACTTTTTAAAACTGTTTTTAACCACTTTTAATGTGGCAGGGAGCGGCGAAATTGTGTCAGAGGGTAATAGGAAATAGGAAATGTCCCCTAACGCACTGGTATGTTAACTTTTGTGCGATTTTAACAATACAGATTCTCTTTAACATCAGTTGTGTGTAAACTTCTTCTCAGGATCAGCATGAGTTTACTAAGATAATAAGGTGGTGAGTGCTAATGTGGATATTGGGAAAGCTGTAGATGTGATTTACTTGGACTTTGCAAATACTGTTCCCCACAACGGTCTGGTGCAAAAGTTGAGGATGCCATGACAGGCCCAGTAAGTACTTATGGCAAATTCTATATATCTGCATCAGTAATGCTCCGATACCTCCAATCACGAATTCGAGTAAATCCAGCCACGGCAGAATAGAAATCCCGATATGCCGTGATCGTGATCCGGATTTGAATCATAGCTCTGGATTTAACATGGATTTTAGCCGTGATTACATGTAGAACAGTGAATTGACTTTCACGTTAATAGCAAAGCCCCCATACATGCTACAATCACCAAAATTGCATGGATTATAAAGGTGATCAGTGGCTACAACTTAAAAAATATATATTTCAACGAGACTTAATAGTTTTTGAGAAAATCAATTTTAAAGTTCAAATGAAAAAAGTATTAGTGATTAAAAACCGCCAAAACTCGCCGACTTAAGCCGTTAATAGCAAAGCCCCCTTACTTGCTAGAAACACCAAATTTGCCAGATATGTTAAGAATAGTGGGAACAATAGGAAAAACATTTTTTTCAAAAAGACCTTATAGTTTTTGAGAAAATCGATTTTAAAGTTCCAAAGGAAGTTTCAAAGGAAAAAAGTATACATGTAAATGCGGTAAATACATTAACTGTCATTTACCGCTATTACCGCATTTAAATGTATACTATTTTCATTTGAAACTTTAAAATCGCTTTTCTCAAAAACTATAAGTTTTTTTTTTTTTTAAAAAAAGGTTTCATTTTGTTCCCACTATTCTTCTTAACATATTTGGCAAATTTGGTGTTTCTACCATGTAAGGGGGCTTTGCTATTAACCACTAAAGTCGGCGAGTTTTCAGGTGATAATCAGGGATATTTCTCCGTGATTCCGAATACTTGGAATAATGGCTGAATTTGTGATTGAATTCCATGATCTATTCCCAATCACGGATTCGGATCACTATGCCGGATAGGGAAAAAATGCTTGTGAATCGCGGCTATGCCATGATCACTGATTGTATCTGAGCAACACTGATCTGCATTTAAGGGGGCTTAATGCTTTCCTTGCATTGAAAGACATCAATGGCTATACAGTTAATTCGTGCGGTGTTGATCCAGGGATTTTATCTGATTGCCATCTGGAATCAGGAAGGATTTTTTTTCCCTTTTGAGGCTATTGGGCCATGCCTTGGAAGGGTTTGCTTTCACCTTCCGCTGGATCAACAGGGATATGTGAGGGTGCAGCACGGTATTGTACCTTATTTTCTGTATTTTTTAAAAAAAAGTGACAGCAAGTTGCTTTTTTCTGGATACTGAGAGCATTTTAGTATCAAATGTATTCCATGCAGATACCGGTATGTAATTTTTAATGATGTTGCATGCAAACGCTCGTTATTCTTTGGAAATTACGTGCAAAAAGTATAAACAGAACTTAGTATTGGATTATTTATCATATTATGTCCAGTTATACAGGGTGATTTGGGCTTTGATTAGTGTCTTGCTTCCAAGTTACTGTTACTAATTGTTGTAAAAAAAGAAAAAAAATATTGAATCCAGTTATACAAATATTTGCTCTGGGGGTCATTAGGTGTGTTATTTGCATTTATAGCATTTAAAAGTGGTGTATCAGGTACATTCTCAACTCGTACCTGAAGTTACATGTGACATGATGAAATAAACATATACACATATAGTAATAGCCTTACTAAGAAATTATCTGAAGTTCATTTCTGTTTCTTTCTGTTTTCCAGCAAGAGTTAAAAAAAAAAGAGAAAAAACTTGAGTTTTTATCTAAGCAAAATAGTTTGTCAAGCAGCTTATCGAATTCAGTCTGGTTTCCTGAAAAGTAAATAACTGTGACAGGCTGATGCAATCTTAAAAAAATAAAGCTATAAAACTAAAAATAATAATATTGAGGCTAGGGTTAAAAAAAACATGTGATTTTGTGCAATGCAAAATTGCACACAATGCTTTTCATTCTTTTCAAGTCCGATTTTTTTGCCCACAATACACACGCATTTAAAAAACATATTCCCTGTTGCATGTATTTGTAGCCCAAAAATGATTCCCATAGATTGCTAGCAGGTGCTGACTGTCTGTTGGCCAACGTGCATGCAAACAAGCACATAAATTATGAAAACTTTGCCTTTCCCTGAGACTCTTCTCTATGTACTAATGTTTTTTTATCATCCATACTACACATATAATTCATTATCTCATAAATTCACTTCAGGTTTATGTTAAAGAAATACACTCTTTGCATGATGAAGTCTATGCGTATTGAGAGCTAATTTGATTTCTGCTCCGATACAAGTGACACTATAAGGAATAGCATTATTGTTTTGGATGTATTAGATTCTCAATGCTGAAGTGGACAGTTGTACAATTTCCTCAAAATAAAATAAATTAAGACTATCATATCTGAACACTGCAAATGGTAAAATAGATTCCCCCCCCCCCCCCTTCCTAGAACAAATAAGATGGTTATAAAAGGTGTTTAGTTGTTTCGCAGGGGTTGCCTTTCCATAAGTATGCCTGATCAACTTCATTCAAAAACCCTTAATCAGTACACTAACAGTACACTCCAGCCATAGTACAGTTATGGTGACCATACACGGCACCATTTTTTCCATCCAGTCTTACCATTTCTATGTAATATAAGGGAACTGCCTAAATTATCCTTTCAGTATATTCACTTAATTTATCCTTATACTACATAGAAATGGTAAAATTGGATGAAACAAATTGTACCATGTATGGGCACCATAAGAAGAATACAAGAACTATGAGAAATCGTTGTTATATTGAACTTAAAGGACAACTGAAGTAAGAAAAATATGGAGGCTGCCATATTTATTTCCTGGCAGCCCCGCTGATCTATTTGGCTGCAGTAGTGTCTGAGTAACACCAGAAACAAGCATGCAGCTAATCTTCTCAGATCTGACAATAATGTCATAAACACCTGATCTGCATGCTTGTTCATGGTCTATGACCAAAAGTATTAGAGGCAGAGGATCAGCAGGGCTGCCGGGCAATTGTTTGTTAGGATACCCAAAGTGACACGTGACATGATGAGATAGACATGTGTATGTACAGTGCCTAGCACACATATAACTATGCTGTGTTCCTTTTTTCTTTCTCTGCTAGTTAAATATCAGGTATGCAAGTGGCTGACTCAGTCCTGACTGAGTGACCCTCACTGATAAGAAATTCCAACTATAACACACTTTCCTAGCAGAAAATGACTTCTGAGAGCAAGAAAGAGGTAAAAAAGGGGAATTTCTTATCAGTGAGGGTCAAACTGTAGTCACTTCCTGTCTGAGTCAGGACTGAGTCAGCCACTTACATACCTGATATTTAACTCTTTCAGGCAGAGAAAGAAAAAAGGAACACAACATAGTTATTTGTGTGCTAGGCACTGTACAAACACATGTCTATCTCATCATGTCACATGTCACTTCGGGTATCCTTTAAAAGGAAATAAATATGGCAGTCTTTACCTACCTCTTTCTACAGTTGTCCTTTAACACCAAAAATGGCTAATTTTGTGTAGTGCTGTTGATGTGCACTTTTGCCCCAATATCCCCTTGTTTGATATACCAAACACAGGAATGTCCTTGAGCAGGTGCACCCACTGCAATGAGCTTCTTCTAGATTTATTCTCAATGCCATTGGCAATGTTACAGGAAACCCTTTTTAATGTTGCTCTTGCAAATGAACATCAATAAAATGTGTTTATCTGCTCAGATTCTTGTTTGAACAAAAATAATCTGTGTCTGAAATGGCAGAAGGAGCGGAAGGCAATAAACACAAATATGGCTATAGGTTGCATTATGTCATCGATTCTGAGAGCAGTTATTTATACAGTCGCTGACCTTCATTATGTGAACAGCAGGTAAAAAGGAGAAACTTTTTCACCCGGCGATTGATTGTTTAAGACAGAAGTAGATGCTAATGAAAACAAACCTGTTTGTAATTCATAGCAAAATAAGTTGTATGTTTTCAGGTATCAGCCATGTGCTTTACTAAAGGGAGGCAGCATAAACTATCAAATTGTACTTTTCTTATTCACTGTCTATCATTCTAGCCCTGCCTGGAGCCTGCATACATTTATATTTACTCCGTTATACAGCGGGATAGGGGCAAGGAATATAGTATATGTCTTGCTGAGGTACACTCACTGTGCATCAGGGGCGTAACAAGACCCTGCAAGGGATGCAGCCACAGGGGGGCCCAGAAGCCGCAGGGAGCCCCTTAGGGGATATATTTCTTTTCCTTGTCCTGACAACTAAGGGCACGCAGAGAAACAAACGTTCTGCTCTCTGCAAAATTGTTCTAATGTTCAGCCACTGATAACAAATCACACAAAGTTTTGTAGACAAAGATTTGTAGACAGTCCCTATTCAGTGTGCAGCAGGGTCTTGCGTACAGCGCTGTTCTGCTCCCAGCTTCCCCACCCCCTCCCCAAGGGCTGTGTACTGTAGTGATGCTTCTGAAGTCTGCTGAGTCAGTTCTGCTCCATCAGAGATGGACAAAGTGAGTGTAATAAGCTGAGGCTGGGGGCACACTCACCTGTCGGTTTTCTGCACACCAGGGCCTTGATTCACTAAACCGTTATAACTCAAATATCACACCTTATCAAAGATATCACACCTTATCAAAGATATCACACCTTATCAAAGTTATCATACTTTAACAAAGATATCACACCTTATCAAAGTTATCATACTTTATCAAAGATATCACACCTTATCAAAGTTATCATACTTTATCAAAGATATCACACCTTATCAAAGTTAACACACCTTATCAGAGTAGCATAGAGAGCGCTACGGACCCGTAGGGGCGCAGGGCAGGACGAGTGCCATTGCCAATTAGCAGGCATAAGTTCGTAGCGCTCGCTGTGCTACTCTGATTAGGCGTGTTAACTTTGATAAGGTGTGATATCTTTGATAAGGTGTGATATCTTTGATAAGGTGTGATATTTGAGTTATCACGGTTTAGTGAATCAAGCCCCATGTGTGTCTGTATGCGTGAAAACATGCGCGTTTTATCACAGGAGCTAATGTAATTGATAGAGGAAAGGCGTACAGTGCTTCACTGCTGTCTGCCTTTATCCGCATGGGGAAAACACATTCAAGTGTGCTCTAGAAAATTGAAAAAAATTGGTTCTCAGATTACCTGTATAGAAAGCAGGGGGGAGGGGGCCCCCACCCAAAGTTTCGCAGGGTGGCACAGTGATTTCTAGTTATGCCCCTGCTGTGCATGGCAGATTAGATTGAATTGCTGCATCACACGTATTTGTAAATATATGCAACCGAGGCGTACATATTAGTACTTCATCTGGTCAGTAAGGCACAGAGCGAGCCTAAAGACGGCTCACCCTGCTGCCGCTGGATCAATGGGTGGCGTTCAATACTGTTCTTCCTCCGAGTCACAGCAACCCAGAGGAAGAAGTAATTCGGAGTCTGGAACCCTGAATTAACCTTACATGGGGTGCAGACTATGGCATTGAAGCACCCAGATGCCCTCCTTCGCAACCAAGGTCTCTTATTTCAAATGCAGCTAGCAAAGTTTTCTCCGGCGCAGCTCAGTGTGCATCTATGAGGACATTGTTAGGACCGGTACAGACGTACTGCTCTCAGCGGCTTGTTTGGTCACACGCAAACACTTTTCTGCTGCCACCCAGATAGGCATTAGATATAGTTGTCATTGTTTGTTATAGTTTTTAAAGTACAATGTAAGTGGAAACACAGTCAGCTCCAGAAGGTGCATGTAGTGTCTGGATAAACTCGACTGCGGCACTTGATTAAACCATGGCAAACAGAAGTGAATGCTGTGATATGAATGCTCATTCATCTCAGTTACAAGGCGGTGGATCCCAAGCGATATCACTGCTTTTCGCCTGATCCAGCCCTTAGGAAGGGAAGCAGCATATCTGCAGTAAAGGAAGACTGAATGAGGGCTACAATTATACTGAGTTATGCTAAAAAAGCACTACAACAGGGTGTGTGAGGTATGAGATACAGTAGTCACTGAGGTATAGTGAGGAAGACAGAGGAATGAGACAAAATGAGGTACTGTATTTTTTGGACCATAAGACACACTTTTTCTCCCCCAAAAGGGGAGGAGGGAGTCGGTGCATCTTATGGCCTGGATGATACAATCCCCCCCCCCCCCATATCACAAATAGCAATCAAGTACCACAATCCTGAATTATGCGCCTTACCTGCATAGCGCTGAGCACGGCGTTGGGAAGGCTGTGGTCTACTTTAAACATAGAGAGCCAGAGGATGGCTGCTGCTGCTGCTAAACAGTATATTTTAAACTTAGCAGACTGAGGGCAGCATTGGACAGGCTGAATCTCCTTAACGGTGAGAGCCGGAGGAGAGATGCTCCCAACATGGCTGCAGCTGAGTGGCTTCCAGCCATGCTAATCATGGCTGCCTACAAAGTGACTGGCACTGATGGTCTTACGAGCGGGACCATGGCACCATCATTGAGCCCATCACCAGGGGTGCTCGGATAGTACTTTTTAAAATCCGAATTGATCCGGATCTGGATATCCAGATAGCCGCATCCGGTTCAGATATCCGAATCTGACCTTTTAGATATCCGCGTAAACGCGGATATCTGGACGCATTATCCGTGGATATCCGACCTATTCGGATATCTGGATAAAAAACCAGAAGTGCCCTTTTAAATGCTTCCAAACCGTTTTGGAAGGTGAAAAACACCCCCTCCACCCTCCTCCCTCCACTCTCCACCCTTTCTTTAAACTTACTAAAATAGATAGTGAATGCAGGGAAGCTATACTTGTCCAGTCACCAGGTGAGGGCATAGAAAACGTATTCCAAATAAAAACATCCTTTATTTCAGAGCTAGGACAAGATCTTCCAGCATCCAAGGTAGAAATGAAAAAATGCACCCTTTTCTCCCCCCCCCCCCCCCTCAAAGAGCAACATTTTCACAGCTTAGAGCTAACCCATGCCATTCTAATGATAGTCTATGTCAGTTAGGGAATAAACATGTGCCATAAAAAGTAATCTGAAGCGAGAAGTATATGGAGGCTGCCGTGTTTATATCCTTATAAACAACACCAGTTGCCTGGCAGCCCTGCTGGTCTATTTGGCTCAGGATCAGCAGGATAGCTACACAACTGGTATTGCTTAAAAGGAAATACAGTAGAGTCCTAGTTATACATAACTCAACTAACCAGCAGTCTCAACCAACCCGCACAAATCGTCAATATTTTAACAGTTAATATAAATTTCATGGTATGTCTGTAGAATGGGGTATTAGCTAAGCCTATTGTTAACACTGAGTCTAAAGCAACAAGAAAGCACAATTATCCAGTGTAAGCTGATTTCCGTGCTGGATAACTGCAAAATATACTTTGAATAAGTCTTCTGTCTGTACTGACCGCATCTATGGGTGGACAAGGTATCTGTTTAGAAATGTACAATCAAATAAATAAAGCTTTTCTCCAGTTTAAATATTGTAAGCTCTCCAATAACGTATCCTCCAATAAATTAAATAAATGTAGGGAGTTTTAAAGAGGAGCTGTCAGCCATACTATTTCAGAAAAAAACACATATATAAGTAGATAAATACCTGCTCTACTTACATAACATACTGTATGTATTGCACTGTCCACGTTTTGCTTCTTGTGATTTTTCTACAGTAAAAAAAGAGAAAATACTTCTTAGCATTTCCCATTTTAAATGTGGCTATTTTGAAGCCAATCCTGGTGTCATTTCCTCCCCTACTCTCCTCTGCCTGAGTTGCCCACCCTTCACTATAGAAAGTGCATTGTCTCAGCATGAGAAATATTGGCCAATTAGAGAGGAACAGAGGTGTGGGAGGGGAAAACAAGAGGGAAAGAGGTTTCAGCCAATCAGGTTGCATTAGCTAAGTCTGAGGTGAAGCCGAGAAGCAAAAAAGTACAACCCAGCATGCCCTGCAACTTCCTTTTTGTGTGCCAAATTTTGTGTGTACCAAATAAGAGTCAGGTAAACTGGTGAATGATCATTTATCAACAGGAATAGTAATAGTGATGTTAACTTTTGGATTGCCTGGTTAGCATCCTTATTACTTGTTTACCAGATAAAAATAATTGATTTTTTATTTTATGCCTGACAGTTACATTTTAAAAAATCATTTTACATTCCCAAATTCTCACTTTGAAGAGTGTGGTAACATACTGTCTGTATCTGGTAAATCTGTTGAATGTGCCATACATGAGCTAAAATGACCCAGTCCTCTTTCAGCAATCTGGGGTGGGTATTGCCAAGGTTTGACCCCATCCTGACATTGAAATGAATGGGGGGTGCAGACATCTATGTCTGGCTGGGTAGCATGTTTTTACTTGGCTAATTCTGGTTGGACAGCATGGTGGAACTAGTCTTAAGTCTGGGTGGGTTGCAGGTTGTACTTGATTGGTTCTGGTTGGAAAGCATGCTGGATCTTAGCTGTGTCTGGTTGGACAGCATGCTGGAACTTAGCTGTGTCTGGTTGGACAGCATGCTGGACCTTGACTGAGTCTGCCTAGGCAGCATGCTGGGACTTGGCTGAATTTAGTTGGGCAGCATGTTGGAACTTGGCTAAAAGCAAGGTGCCTGCTGGTAATACTGGGGATAAAGGGCCTGTTGGTGTAAAAGTCGGGGGCTGCTGGTGAATCTAAAAGTGGAGCGCATGGCCTGCTAAAAGTACTAAAGGCACTAAATAGTGCTGATAATGCTAAAGGTGATTGTTGGCAGTATTGGAGGCAGGGCAGCTTCTGGTGACACTGGAAGTTGCATGTCTGCTACAAGTGCTGGAGGCAGGGCAGCTTCTGATGAAGCTAAAAGGAGGATGCCTGTTGGCAATGATGAAGTCAACTACCTGTTGGTGATGCTGGAAGCAGAGTGCCTATTGGTGATACTGGAGGCTGAGCAGCTGCTGATAATGGTAGACACTGGGCAGTTGCTACTGATGCTTGGTTCAGGGTGCTTGCTAGTAGTTCTGGAGATAGCATACCTGCTGGCAGTATCAAGTATGTGAAATGTATGTGGTTTGTGAAATGAGGAGGCAGAATGTCTCTTAATTGGGTATATTTGCAAGCTACCAGTCAAATTGCCATATTCGGGCAGGACACAGCAATTTTATCAGAGCTTATGTTAAGGCCAGTACCCACAACATGATTTTGCAGAAGACCGGCAAAACTTTGAGCAATGTGATAAATCAAGATCGACGTGGGTACAGGCACACAATCAACATTTAGCAATGCGCGGCAATATTGACCATCACGGCGGATTGGATCTTTAAGATACCCGACAACTCTGTGCAAAGTACCGCGATCACTTGACTTCCTGTCCTTGCCCGTGGTGTAACGTCACGTGATGTCCCGCATACCCGCTGGCCGGAAGATGGATTGTGGAACGCTTGTAGTCAGGGAGACTTCACTGGATACATTTTCCTCCGTCGGGTGGTGAGTATTCAGTTTAAGTGACATTGCATTCATTGCGCAAATAGCGTAACGTGTGTTATATTAGCAATATACACATTGTGTACACAATCCGGCTTGCGCTATTTGCGCAATGTGCACTACATCACCTCTAGCAGTACCGGTAAAATTGTCACATGCTACCTCATGCAATTTTACTGGTGATTTATAAATATTCGCCATTGTAAGAAAATGAATTTCTAGACTTCCAGCATGGAGACGTGAATACTGTTGGGTGTCCTGTGCTAAGTGCTGTACGCTCTGGCCTGCAGGACAGGCAAGCTGATAGTTTCAGAGAGGTAGGATGGGAAATGGAGGAGGTGGAAATAAATCACAGATATACATAACAGATTGTAATAAGAGGTGACACTCACCATAGACACACAGATGCTGACTGGTCAGCAACTGAACATAATCAATGCAATCCAACACCAACCTTTTATCCCTTTTAGACAACTGTTCTCTAAAACAATTCTCATCCTCTTCCAAGAAACAAATTAAATATCCTATGTTGTTAATATCAAATCTGGGAGAGATTTCATTAACTGGAAACCTAGAGGTTGCCAAGTCAGGCCGAACTCTTGCTGAAGGCTGAAAGGCCTTGGAGGAAAAATAATCCTTGCTCTGCAAAACCTTGATCCAGATCCAAGATTATCAGTTCCAGCAAGGACTCCTTCGTGTAGTCAGAAAAGCACCCAAGACAGTAAGCTTCATCCTCCTCAGCCAACAGCATATAATAATATACCTGCTTATGGTACATTTTCTAAAGCCAGGGCACTGTATACGCATGGGTAAAATGCAGCAGTGTAGGCACAACCTATTATTATTATCTTCCCAGATAGTGATGCTGGTGACCATTTTTGCGGCATATACAAAAACAAAGTCCCAGACATGGGGCAAGCAGTGTTGAATAAATATGTGCTTTATGTAGAAGTACGAAGTGAACAATAGTGCCTCCACAGTGAATCAATCTAGGAAGATGTACTGCACCTGCAGTCAACAGTCAGTGTTGCAGGTGTGTGATTGAAAAACAACTAAAGCCGAAAGCTCATCATGACTGCCAGGCAACTGGCATTGTTTATTAGAGAAAGAAGATGGCAGCCTCTGTATTTCTCTCACTTCAGGTTCCCTTTAATTACTTGTGTGAGAAGGCTGGGGGGTTTTGACCAGGTAACAGCTGAGCCATTGGGGAAAGCTTGCTAAGATTACTATTATTCTGATCTTTATAAGCCAAAAAAGGCAAAAACAAAATGTTGACTACAACCGATGAACTTTTCATAATTTATACATTGTTACTGCCTGGACTTGGGCTTTCATTTGTGTAGAGAAGCTGGGAAAGGTCATAACTACATATCATGGACCCCCCCAGCAAAACTTTGAAGACCCCCCCCCCCCCCCCCGATGTTCACATCCTTTCCCTTGCCTCCCCTAATGACTCTCACAGCCTGGGGGCCCATCTTGCAAGTGTCATAAAACAAGTGTAGCCATCATAAGCTTCACACCCATAACAAGTGTAGCCACAAAAACACCAGATCTGAAAGATGGAATCCTTTGTCGGAGGGAGTGAAGTAATAGTTGTGGCCCCCTTACAGCTCTGGGCCCCCCTGTAGTTACGCCCCTGGGAGCTGGTTTCCTCTTTAACCTCCCTGGCGTTATGATTCCTTCTGATTTCAGGGTCTAAAAGCAGTACCATTTTTTCATGTGCTTTTAGACCCTAAAAGCCTGAAAAAAATCATACCACGAGAGAGTCTGCAGCAGCCCCAGCACTTATTCACCTCCCTGGGCTCCAGCGCTGCAATATTCTCTCCATCCTCCGGGTGGCGCTGTAACCCTATAGTGAGATTGCCAGGGGGAAGCAGAGCCTCGGAGGAAGAGGAATGGCGGCCGACTCGGGATCCCCCCCGGGAGGGGAGTTAAAACGCCCGCTGCACACATTGTTCTGCATAGAACCGCCGGCGGCAACCCTGAGTGTAGGTCAGGGTTACCGCTTTGAGCTGCTGTTTTCCACCCCGAGTGTAGCTCGGGGTTATTGCCAAGGAGGTTAAGGATGTAAAAACTGCCAGAGTGTGAAGATTTCATGCTGGGGTGGCATGGTGACATAGACTATAGCACTGCCCCCTTGCAGTGCTGTGTACCTATTTAAAGGACAACAGAAGTGAGAAGAATATGAAGGCTGCCATATTTATTTCCTTTTTAAACAATACCAGTTGCCTGGCAGCCCTGCTGCTCTATTTCATTGCAGTAGTTTCTGAGTAGCATCAGAAACAGGCATGCAGCTAATCTTGTCAGATCTGACAATACTGTCAGAAACACCTGATCAGAACACCTGGCTAAAAGTATTAGAGGCAGAGGATCAGCAGGATAGCTAGGAAACTGATATTGCTTAAAAGGAAATAAATAATGGCAGCCTCCATATACCTCTCGCTTCAGTCTGAGCCAGGATGCTGTCTACATGGAGTTTACACATTCTTCCCATAGTTGCCTGGGCTCAGGGCCACTTGTAGACTTTTTGCTGCCTGTGGCAAACTTGTGAGGATGTATGAAATGATGTCACAGCACCTGACAATTTACTCTGCTTTATTTAATGTTCTCACATGACATGCTGCAGCTCAACACAATAGCACACTGGCAGTCTGTGACAACAAACTGCTCACCTTCAGCCACTCTATTCCTCCTCAGGGAGGTACACACAGTACAAAAATGCTGCCCCTGAAATCTCTGCGCCTGATGCAAATGTTTCACCTTGCTTCATGAGAGAAAGTCCCCTGCTGGGCTTCCTGAGGGCACTCTAAAGCTACGTTCTCACTGGCCGACGGGTACAGCGACACTCCCTTGATGCCGTCGTCAAGAGACACCTCTTCCTGCTCATGACGTCATGCGACTACACCACGGGAAGCAAACAGGAAGTAAGCGATCGCGGTTCTTTGCGCTCTGTCGTTGGGGATCTTAGAGTTCCGATTCACTGTGTCCGTCACATAATGACGTGTGATCGTAGCAGGGGGCTACATTGTTTAACATGATTAAATGATGTCCGGGAAACATCGGCGCAAATATCGCCTCGTGGGCTTAAGGGATACAGATAATCCCTCCACCTCCCCTCTTAGAACCGCAAAACATGGTGGGGGTTCTCTGATGATCTGGGGTGCTATTTCTTGGAAATTCGCCAGACCAATGATTTCCCTTCATGGAACAGCCAAAACTATTTAGGAATTTTGGGCGACCGAGTTCATCCTATGTTTCAAGAACTGTTTCCGGAGGGAAATGCCATCTTTCAAGATGATAATGCCCCAATGCATACAGCTAGAATTGTTAAAGAATGGCATGAGGAACATTCTAATGAAGTTGAGCATCTCGGAAGCGGGAAAAAAGGGCGCAGGCAGCTAGTGGACAAAAAGGGCGCCGCCATTCACTCTCATAATAAATAACGTTTTTAATGGGTGGCGGGCAGGAAAAAAGGGCGCCGGACATAAATAACGTTTACAAACGGCGCCCGGAGATTTTTAATGATTTATAAGTGTGCTTGTGGTGATTTACGTTTATAAAATGCACCCGTGCCGAATAACGTTTATAAAAATACTAAACATATTTATCTAATTTAACTAATTAAAACATTATTTAAAGTTTTATCCCTTACTGTTTGTAAAACATTATTATTCACAAAATAAAGCGATCAGTACGTAACGTAAATTGCAATATATTTTTTGCAGCCACAATTAGTAAAACATTACTATCCACATAATAAAGGGGGGTCTTAGGTTTAGGCACCACCAGGGGGGTCTTAGGTTTAGGCACCACCAGGGGGGTCTTAGGTTTAGGCACCACCAGGGGGGTCTTAGGTTTAGGCACCACCAGGGGGGTCTTAGGTTTAGGCACCACCAGGGGGGGTCTTAGGTTTAGGCACCACCAGGGGGGTCTTAGGTTTAGGAACCACCAGGGGGGTCTTAGGTTTAGGCACCACCAGGGGGGTCTTAGATTTAGGCACCACCAGGGGGGGTCTTAGGTTTAGGCACCACCAGGGGGGTCTAGGGGTTAGGCACCACTAGGGGGTCTTAGGTTTAGGCACCACCAGGGGGGTCTAGGGGTTGGGGATAGGTACAGGGAGGGTTCTGTGTAAGAGTAGGCTTAGGTATAGTTTTAGTAAAATTTTAGTAATACTTACTAATGTTTTACAACACTTATTACGAACGTAGTTATATTTATATCATCGTTATAAAGAATATTTTCAGATTTTATTATAAGAACAAACCATAAATGAAGGTTATTCACAATAATATACAATTATAACAATTAAACATATATTGTTGTTTTTTTAATAATGTAATTATAAGTTTAACTTTTGAAACAGGGAAGATTAACGTTTTCACAATTGCCGATTTCATAAACATTATTTAATGATTTATAATTTTGTAAAACATTATTTGTAAACAAAATATAGCACACTATTTTTATAAACGCTATTAATGATTAATTATTAATTAGCGTTTACACCCCGCGCCCTTTTTGTCCGGGCGCCCTTTTTGTACGTACGCGAGCATCTCATCAGGCCACCACAATCCCCAGACCTCAACATTATTGAGCATTTATGGTCGTTATTAGAGATTCAAGTCAGAAGTCGATTTCCGCCGCCATCGTCTCTAAAAGAACTGGAGGGTGTTTTACCTGAAGAATGGGCTAAAATTCCTTTGGAAACAATTCACAATTTGTATGAATCAATACCTCCGAGAATTGAGGCTGTAATTGCCGCAAAAGGTGGACCTACACCATATTATTTTGTTGATTTTCAAGGTGTTTACATTATTTTGTCCAACCCCTGTATAAATTCTTGTATCTAGACATTCTCTCTGTATCTAGACCTTTTCTCAGCTCCAATTGCAGTGTCTGCTCTGCTCACCTGACTTCAGAAGTTATTATCTGGTATCTACTGCCTGTTATAAAGCTGATAATTGACCACTGGAGGGCAGGGGGGATTCTCAGCCAACCAGTAGTAGCACATGAACCAAAGCTGCCAGCCTCACAGAAGCTCGGACAGCCAGCACTTTCATTTGATTTGCCTGTTCTTTCACTGATCTCTCTCTGTGAGCAGCATGCAGAGGCAAAGCAGAACTCATGCCAATCCAAACAAAGTTCTAGTACAATATTCCAATCAGACTGTAAAAATGTTATTCAGGTTTTGTTTTGCCAAGCAGTGGCTCCCTGCGGTGCCAATCCATTGTGGAAGTAACTCAGCAGGATGCCCTTTTCACAAACTACTATTTTTAAACAAAGTTTTCTGTGTATGACTATTTTGAGACTCCATAAAATCCTGGTGATGTTAGGTTGCTGGAGCTTGCATGGATTATGTTGGGCCTCCGATTCCCGTCATTTTCTTATTAACGTTCTTGAAAAGTAATGACCCCAAAGACTTTTCTATTCCCGGTCTCTTAGCTGTTTTGTGGTTAACCAACACTTTACCTCCTTCAAGGCTGTTTTCTGTTATTGATCTGGTTTTCTGTACTTACACGCAGCTGCACCACAAGTGACCTCTCTCTCATGACATGATTTAAATAAAATCTTGCCAGAAGAATTAACCTAGCTTTACAAAACAGTACAGAATTAAAACATTGAAGAATATTACACAAAAAATAAGCAAGAAAAAATAAACACATTCAAATTCCACAAACACCCTCTAAGATCCTACATTAAGTGGATTTTAATTACGCCTGTCTCTAATACATCAATTGAAAAGGGCGCCTGAGCCATCTGTGTAAAGCCTCATCATTCTACACGCGTAGATGAGGCTCCGATCCGGCGGCTCGACTAACCGCCGGATCACCTCTTCCACCGCCTACCCGCCACGTCACCACTCGCCGCGCGTGCGCCGGATTCGATACCCGCTCGTCCCCGCGCCGCTTATCTTCTGCTCAATTCCCTGCCATTGTCCCCTCGCGGGGAACGAGCAGGGAATCGGTGGTAGCAAGATCCAACCTGTCGTCTCTTATCAATCGAGCCGCATCAGCGGCTCGATTGATAAGTAACATCGGAGCCTCATCTACGCGTGTAGATGAGGCTTTAAAAGGGCGTCATCATAGACTTCAATGTTATTTACTCCAAATCTGTATACTGTATATTGCAATAAGGTGGTGAAAGGGCGCCCAAGTTTGTTTCCGCTATAAAAAGTCGCCCTTTTATAGCTAAGATTTTTTTCAGCTATATAAATACGGCTAAAAGATTGGTCATATCAGCAGGTGACAGACTACAAAATTGGTTATATCAGTTAATTTGGTTACGTCAATTTAAAATAACATAAATGTTTGACATGAAATGCAGTGAAGATTATGCACCACCATGGGGGATTAAGGTTAGGTACCACCGGGGGGGCTAGGGCTATGCACCACCAGGGGGGAGGTCTTAGGGTTCGGCACAACCAGAGGGTGGGTCTTAGGGTTAGGCACCACCAGTAGGGTCTTAGGACTAGGCACCACCAGAAGGTATCTTAGGGTTAGGGTCTGTGTGAGAGTAGGGAGAAGTTAGGTCTTAGTAATCACTTTTTTAGGCTATATCACTTTTCTCGGCTATATCACTTTTCTAGACTATATGATTTTTCTTTGTTATATCCAGTGTCCTTTTACAGCCGAACAAACATCTCAGCTATATCCAGCATCCTTTTATAGCCAGAGAAAACTTGGCTATATCCAGTGCCCTTTTGCCTATATCTAGGTTTTTTAACCAGTAAAAAAACCTTGGATATATCCGGCACCCTTTTTTACAGGCGCCCTTTTCAAATGAATAAGTCTCTAATAGAGATGGCCCGAACGGTGTGCCGGCGAATGGTTCCAGGCGAACTTCCGGGGGTTCGCGATCGCGGAGAACCGCAAACTTTACCGGAAGTTCGATTCTCCCCCATAGTGCACCATTAGAGTCAACTTTGACCCTCTACATCACAGTCAGCAGGCACATTGTAGACAATCAGGCTACACTCCCTCCTGGAGCCACTCCCCCCCCTTATAAAAGGCAGGCCATTTTACTCACTCATGTGCCTGTAGTAAATAGAGAAGGGACAGCTGCTGCAGACTCTCTCATAGGGAAAGATTACTTAGGCTCTTGTAGGATTCTTAGCTTGCTCTTTGCTGATTCTTATTGCTAAAATAGCACCCCACAACAGCTCTTTTGAGAGCTAATCTTGTTCTTGTGATCTATTTTTTTTCTGTGTCCCACTGACACTTGTGTTGTATAGACAGCTTTGATAATTCATACTGTGTGTGCCACTGCCAGGCCCAGCACATTCAGTGACTAGCTGTGTGTGTGTGAGTGACAGGTACCCATCACTGCATATACCTACCTGTTGTTCACAGTGCACCCACCTACCTACGTGAGCTGAGCACACGCAGTGTCTCTGTGCCTGTCCGCTACCTGTCTGTGTGTGACAGGTGCACATTGTAATACCCATTACTGCATATACCTACCTACCTGTTGTTCACAGTGCACCCACCTACCTACAGTACGTGAGTTGCGCACATGCAGTGTCACTGTGCCTGTCCTCTACCTGTCTGTGTGTGACAGGTGCACATTGTAATATCCATTACTGCATATACCTACCTGTTGTTCACAGTGCACCCACCTACCTATGTGAGTTGAGCACACAGTGTCACTGTGCCTGTCCACTACCTGTCTGTGTGTGACAGGTGCACATTGTAATACCCATTAATGCATATACATACCTACCTGTTCTTCACAGTGCACCCACCTACCTACGTAAGTTGAGCGCACGCAGTGTCACTGTGCCTGTCCACTACCTGTCTGTGTGTGACAGGTGTACATTGTAATACCCATCACTGCATATACCTAACTGTTGTGTTCAGTGCACCCACCTCATCACTGCATATACCTACCTGTTGTGTTCAGTGCACCCACCTCATCATTGCATATACCTACCTGTTCTGTTCAGTGCACCCACCTCATCACTGCATATACCTACCTGTTGTGTTCAGTGCACCCACATACCTACGTGAGTGCACGCAGTGTGATATACCACTCCGTGCATACCTGTTAACTGCACCTGTGTGACTGCACATTGTATTAGTCAAGTCAGTGCATACTTTTCACTTCATCCCCCCCGATATGGACAAAACTGACAAAACAGGTAGAGGCAAAGGTAGAGGCAGACCCAGAGGAAGGCCACCCGGCAGGTCTGTGCGAGGTCAAACTGATGTGATTTTGTGCAGCCCTGGACCAAAGTACAGTGCTCAGAAGAAGGCACATCCCATCAACTCCCAAGATTGTCTGGATGTGGTTGACTATTTAACACAGAACACCTCATCTTCCGCAGCCACCAGCGCTACTCCAAGTACCACATCTGCTACATTTGACAGTTCGCAGGAGTTATTTGGTGGGGAAATCACTGATGCACAGCCATTATTGTTACAACCAGATGAAGGCGCTAAGCAAGTTACACCACCTCATATGTCTGAGTTAGGAGACACTATGGACATAACGTGTGCGGAGGAGGATGATGAAGTACCTGCCGTTGGTGCAGTTTTGGAGGTGTCTGAGGTTAGCGAAGCTGGGCAGGATGATTATGATGATGATGATGACGATGATACGGATCCCACGTATGTTCCCAATAGAGGAGATGAACAGGGGGATAGTTTAGAGGGGGAGTCAGAGAGGAGTAGGAGGAGACGAGTTCCTGAAAGAAGCAGGGGGAGCTCGTCATCAGAAACAGCTGGTGGCAGTGTCCGGTGGCATGTATCGCCACCTATGTACAGCCAGCCAACATGCCCTTCAAAGTCAGCTGCTGATGCCACCATAGATCCATCCCCCAGGGGGGCTCAGTGGTTTGGAAATGTTTTAGTGTGTCTGCCTCAGATTGGAGCAATGCCATCTGTTCTCTCTGTCTTCAAAAATTGAGCCGTGGAAAGGCCAACACCCACGTAGGGACAAGTGCCTTACAAAGGCACATGGAGAAAAGGCACAAACTGCAATGGGAAGAGCACCTGAGCAAAAGCAGCACACAAAAGAAAAGCCACCCTCCTTCTCCTCTTCCTCCTTCAGGTGCAGTATCTTCAGCCGCTTTCTCCCTTGCACCTTCACAGCCACCCTCCTCCACTCCGCCTCTGCCCTTGAGCGGTTCCTGCTCCTCTGCCCACAGCAGCCAGGTGTCAATAAAGGAAATCTTTGAGCGTAAGAAGCCTATTTCTGTCAGTCACCCCCTTGCCCGGCGTTTGACAGCTGGCTTGGTGGAACTGTTAGCTCCATACCAGCTGGTGGACTCTGAGGCCTTCCGTAAATTTGTGGCCATTGGGAGACCGCAGTGGAAGATACCAGGCAGCAATTATTTCTCTAAAAAGGCGATACCCAAACTGTACCATGAAGTAGAGAGGCAAGTGGTGTCATCTCTGGCACACAGCGTTGGGACAAGGGTCCAACTGACCACGAATGCCTGGTCTGCCAAGCACGGTAAGGGCCGCTACATTACGTTAACAGCCCATTGGGTCAACCTGGTGACTGATGGCAAGCAGGGAGTACATGGCTGTGCAGCGGACCAACTTGTGACACCTCCACAGCTTGCAGGCAGTCCTCCTGCCAACTCCTCTCCTTCTCCTCCTGCTACATCCTCTTCGCTATCGTCCTCCTCCTCCTCCTCCTTGGCTGAATGGTAGTTCAACTCTACTGGTGCTGCGATCTTCTCTCCAGCTACACAGCCCCATCTCCCCAGGGCCTATGCTGCATGCCAGGTACGACTGTGTCACGCCATCTTAGACATTTCTTGCCTCAGTGTTTTATCTGCATACGCTTTTGCACTTTAGATTACCCAGATTGCGGTTTTCTTTGATGATTTGTTACACTGTATAGTTTAGGATAAATTAATAACAACATTAGACTATATTGGATTATTATATAATTATACACTTATCCGGCTATTGGCACCAATAACCTAGGTTAAGGTCAGAGCCGGAACAAGGTCCTCCAGCACCCAAGGCTAAGACACCAAAGTGCGCCCCTCCATCCTTCCCACCCCAGCCGTCACACACTGATTGCTATTAGACTAAAAGGCGCCCCAGGACCCCCAATCCTCCCAACACCTTAATCTCTAGTTATCTGGCTTGCAGTCACTGCCATGTATCCCCTTTTCTTATTTCTCTCTGCTTCATACACAATAGGGGAATAGTAGCTGAATGAGTATTGCGCCCCCTCCTACACTGCACCCTGAGGCTGGAGCTCTCTTGCCTCTGCCTCGGCCCGGCCCTGGTTAAGGTACAAGTATTCAACAAATGTTATGCTTGCTCACCGCTGAACTGCATTCCGTGTGTGTTTTTTGTCATTTGTCTGTGAATCAAGTGCCCCCTGGTATAGTTTCTCTTTCTGTTTTTTCCCCAGTGTTTCTCCAAACTTTCATTGCCTGATGAAGCGGGATATTGGCCCGTAAAACACGTTGCATACCTGGAGATTTCCCAATAAATAATACTGTTACTCTATAACGGCTTATTTGCTGGTCATTTTTTCACCTGAGGTTGGTGAGTCCACCTGCCTCCCTTCCTTTTAAACAGATTTTAATTGTTTTATCCTTGTTGGCACCTCTGTTTCTCTTGTTTTATTGCTGATCTAGTCCACCCTGGGTGGAGGGGTGCATCCCCGTTTTCTTCTATCTACAGAGAGCGACTTTTTATTACCTGAGTGGGGTCAGGTTATAATTCTCCCCACCTGCCGGTTCAGTGGTTGCCTTTGTGGTAACCCATATTTGTGAGTATATTACCATTAATTTTCACTACATTCTCATTTTTCTTAACTTACTACACCATATTGGGCTCTCGGTTTCATTTCTGTTTTTTTAAAGCCATGTCTTGCCTCAAAGCGGAGAGTCACACTGGACCAGCTCTTCTGGCTGCTCTTAACAAACAGGTGGATCAGTGGCTGACCCTGCACCAGCTGGAGATCGGCAACGTGGTGTGTGACAACGGCAGCAATCTATTTTCCGCGTTGAATATGGGGAAACTGACACATGTACCCTGCATGGCACATGTGCTGAATCTAGTCATTCAAAGATTTGTTTCAAAGTACCCAGGCTTAGAGGACGTCCTGAAGCAGGCCAGGAAGTTGTGTGGGCATTTCAGGCGGTCCTACACGGCCATGGCACGCTTTGCGGACATTCAGCGGAGAAATAATTTGACGGTGAAACGCTTGATATGTGATAGCCCGACTCGCTGGAATTCGACCCTGTTCATGTTCTCTCGCCTGCTAGAACAGGAGAAAGCCGTCACCCAGTACCTGTACAATTACAGTAAAAGGACACAATCTGGGGAGATGGGGATGTTCTGGCAACAACTGGACACTGATGCAAAATGCATGCAGGCTCATGCAGCTGTTTGAGGACGTGACCAACCTGGTAAGTCGCAGTGAAGGCACCATCAGCGACTTGATCTCGTACACTTACTTCCTGGAGCGTGCCATGCATAGAGTGGTGGATCAAGCTGTGGAGAAGCGTGAACAGGAACAGTTACGGGAGGAACAGTTGTAGGAGCAATTTTCAACAGAACCAGATGTTTCCTCAACACCTGCGGCAGCACAGAGGGAGGAGGAGAAGGAAGAGTCATGTGGGGAAGAGGAGTCAGACTCGGATGATGAGGAAGGTGTTTCTTTGGAGGAGGCGGAGGCGGCCGCAGAAGAATAACCGCAGCAGGCTTCGCAGGGGGCTTGTGCTGCTCAACGTTCCCGTGGTATTGTTCGTGGCTGGGGGGAGGAGGAGGACTTACCTGACGTCACTGAGGAAGAGCAAGAGGAGATGGATAGTACGTCTGGATCCAACTTTGTGCAGATGGCGTCTTTCATGCTGTCCAGCCTGTTGAGGGACCCCCGTATAAAAAAAACTCAATGGGAATGAGCTGTATTGGGTGGCCACACTACTAGACCCTCGGTATAGGCACAAAGTGGCGGACATGTTACCAACTCACCAGAAGGCAGAAAGGATGCAGAACAAGCTGGAAACTATGCTTTACAATGTGTTTAAGGGTGATGTCACAGCACAACCCAATAAAGGTACCACTGCCAGTAATCCTTCTTCCATGTCCACGCAGGCAAGGACAGGATGCTCCAGCGATCTCATGGTGATGCCGGACATGCGGACATTCTTTAGTCCAACGCCTTGACTTAGCGCTTCCGGATCCATCCTCCACCAATGCCTGGACCGGCAGGTAGCCGTCTACCTGGCCTTAAGTGTGGATGTAGACACTGTGAGCAGCGATGAACCCTTGGACTACTGGATGCGCAGGCTTGACCTATGGCCAGAGCTGTCCCAATTTGCCATCCAACCTCTGTCTTGCCCTGCCTCAAGCGTCCTGTCAGAAAGGACCTTCAGCGCAGCTGGAGGCATTGTCACTGAGAAGAGAAGTTGCCTAAGTCACAAAAGTGTTCAGTACCTCACCTTTATCAAAATGATCCAACTTCCTCCAAAGAGACCGGCACCACTCAAGCAGGGTAGTCTTTAAGCTCTTTTATTGCATAGAAAGTGGCAATACAATGACAGTCGCTGTTTCGGGCCTAGCCCTTTATCAAATTGCAGTAGCCATAACAAACACCCATGTGCAAAGTCCTTAAATATCCCACCCCCAATAAAACCACCAATAGGTGTCCTAATGGGCGGGGTTAACGGCGGACCTGATGGGGAACATGTTTATCAAAATGATGAGGCAAGGATCCCAGAGGGCTACTGCCCGCCTGAAGACTAAGTCAGTCCCCACACACAGCATCTCTGCCTGCACGCTGTGTGACTGGCTGCCTGCCCCAAGGCTAAGTCGCTCCCCACACAGCACCTCTGCCCGCAGGCCACTTGATTGCCTTCTCTGCCACCACCAACAGGGTCCAGGCGGATTCCTGAATTTTTAAGGCCGCTATAATAATTTTTCTGGTGCGTGTACATGCCTGCCTAATTTTTCCGTCTGCAGTGCAGCTGCAACAACAAAACAAAAGGCATGTACATGTACCCATTCCTCTTCGTGATCATTACCTTGCCGCGGTGAAGGGGCTTGCGTATCACAATGAAGCAATGACCGCCGGCTATATGAGTGTCTCGGGGAGTGGCACACCAAAGATAATAAGGTCGTTGCTTCATTGTGGACAGACCAAATTTGATCAGCTGGACAGTCACTGTTCTGTCATTCAGCTACCTCAGCCCGGCGAACATATGGGCTGGAAAGCCGCCATCACCTGCATTCTAGTCATGGTGCGCACCAGTGCAGCACGGCCGTCACAACACAAACAGCTGTTTGCAGTCACTGCATACCTTTCACTGCATCTTTGACTGCACATTGTATTATACCTGGTAGTCAGTGCATACCTCTCACGCTGCCTTCCTTGAATGTGTGGTAGCCGTTCCTGCTCCTTTGTCCACAGCATGCCTGCTGCCTTCCTTGGATGTGTGGTGGTGGTGGTAGCCGTTTCTTAGACTCCACTCCGGACCGGAATCGAACCAGGATTCCCCGGCCATTACCAGTGGTCACTCACAATGGCAGACTTGCCCTTCATAAAAGATTCTCGTTGCAGGTACTGAACAGCAAGCAGAACAAGTATTTAAAAAAATAGATGTAAGCTTTAACAATGGTAGAGAAAGAACTATTGAAAGTTGATAAGGCAGTCAGACATTACCTGACATCACTGAGTGAGGAGGAGCAATCTCGCCATGGTGCGCACCAGTCCAGCACGGCCGTCACTATGCAAACACCTGTTTGCGGTGCGTTACACAGTGAGTTTGGTGGGTCAGTGTGAAGTCGTACTCTAATTACACTCCCTGATTGATGTATATGTTACGGCCAGAACCCGAAGTTTGGCCACTTCTAGTTCTGGCCGGCCACTTCGGGTTCTGGCCGGCCAATTTGCGAAGTGGCTGCTGCGCTGCGGCCAATGTTAGAAATGGATTGTTTACTCTGATATTAATGTATCTTCTGGCCGCAGCGCAGCGGCCAAACGTATTAATTTGTTGCAATTAAGCCGGCGGCAATGTAACAATTCAAGCCGCCGGCTTTTTATCTGCCTCTCTCTCCTTCTCCCCCCCCCCGCCTCTCTCTCCTCCCCCCGCCTCTCTCGCTCTCCTATGGGCAGCCGGGCGGGGACACGAGTATCCCCCCGGAGTCGTTCGTTGCGGCAGGGAAGCCTGCCGTTCTTGCAGAGCGGGTGCTGGCAGAAGCAATGTCTGCAGCCTCCCCGCTCTGCTGCCCCTGCTGCGACGAACGACTCTGGGGGACTCGCGTGTCCCCCACCGGCTGGCCATAAGAGGAGAGAGAGAGAGAGGCAGATAAAAAGCCGGCGGCTTGAATTGTTACATTGCCGCCGGCTTAATTGCAACAAATTAATACGTTTGGCCGCTGCGCTGCGGCCAGAAGATACATTAATATCAGAGTAAACAATCCATGTCTAACATTGGCCGCAGCGCAGCGGCCACTTCGCAAATTGGCCGGCCAGAACCCGAAGTGGCCGGCCAGAACTAGAAGTGGCCAAACTTCGGGTTCTGGCCGTAACATATACATATGCAAAATGTTTTAAAGCACTTTAGGCCTGCAATTTAGCATTCAATGTGATTTCTGCCCCTTAAACGCTGCTTTGCGTCACATCCAGATTTTTCCCCGGAACTTTTGGCATCTATCCCACTCCGCCATGCCCCTCTCCAGGTGTTAGACCCCTTAAAACATCTTTTCCATCACTTTTGTGGCCAGAAAATCGGAGGTTCGGGACATCTCTAGTCTCTAATGGGCATCTAATGTGCACTGAAATAAGTCTGACTGCCCAGGCTTTAACCTTCATCCTACCAACATATTTTATATGCAAATCTTACAAAGTCCATGCAGTTTCTGTGATTACTGATACAAGTAATAATAATAATTGAATGGATATTTAATGTGATAAACATATTATTTATTGTTAAGAAAACAAAATTGAAGTTATAGGGCCGAATATTTCTGTAGTAATGGATGATAGAAAAGCTTCTTCAACTGAAGAACAGATGACAGCACTTGTTTCTCCTGGCTGCTGTCTGATTATGTCCCGGACCCTGCTGTGTATGCCTATATTTGGTGAATTTTTCCACCAGACTGTACCATTTCTTCTAAATAGCACATCTTGGGCTTGATTCACTAAACCGTTATAACTCATATCACGGCCACGCGCGTTTCCACTCACAGTCGTGAATTTCCGTGCACAATCATGAATATTTGCGTGCAAAAATTTGCGATTGCACGCGAAAACGCTAGCGCGGCCTTGATATGGGTTATCACGGTTTAGTGAATGAAGCCCCTTGTGTGTTCGTGTGCACTGAAAGAACCAGGACTGGGTTCGCCTTGATCCATTCCACATACCCTGCTGCGTCCCCGTCCATATCCTCAGCCACGTCCATAGCTATGTGTACCAAAAGTACCACTTATCTGTAAAGGACTTTCTTCTGATACTGGAATATCACTGGTTTGACTCTCAGTAGTTGGTTGTCCAGATTCTATGTCACTATGATCAGACAGAACACACTAGAGTTGTCGTTATCTTCCAAATCTGAGTCATTGTTGATCTCCCAGTCCCAAATTGACTTCATGACATCTTCAGCACTGCATCTAGCATGTCTCCCGTGGCTATCACATAAAAATGGAGACAAAAAAGTGAAGATGACCAGCACTTGCCAATTCTTAAAAAGCAGGGTATTTATTCACAAAGAAAGTGAACAAAAAATAGCCATGACATCTGGACTCCCAGAATGTAACTATAGCTCTTGATAGTAGATATAGCTCTTAGCTGCAAACAGTAGCATGAGGACTTCCTCCAGGATAGGTTACGCCTCCATTGCAGCCCAATTCCAATCACAACGGACTGTCGCCGTTTCGAACGGATAAACCGCTCTTTGTCAAGTGAAAGCATGTCACTATTGCCTGCCTAAACTCTATTTATACCCCTCCCACCTAGGCTATAGCCAATCGCTTAGTTTAGGCAGGCAATAGTGACATGCTTTCACTTGACAAAGAGCGGTTTATCCGTTCGAAACGGCGACAGTCCGTTGTGATTGGAATTGGGCTGCAATGGAGGCGTAACCTATCCTGAAGGAAGTCCTCATGCTACTGTTTGCAGCTAAGAGCTATATCTACTATCAAGAGCTATAGTTACATTCTGGGAGTCCAGATGTCATGGCTATTTTTTGTTCACTTTCTTTGTGAATAAATACCCTGCTTTTTAAGAATTGGCAAGTGCTGGTCATCTTCACTTTTTTGCTTGCATTAAGTCTGTATCAGCCATACAGGCTAGACCTGGCACAGCCGTTGAAGCAAGATAGGTGTGCTGTCCAAGAAGTACAAAACATAAAAATGGAGAAACATGAGTAGTTGTACATTGTTTCTCATGCAATAAAATCCCAAATATTTGCAATAAAATGTCTAATAGTTTAAACCCCCAGCAACAAAATAGCTGCAGTTATAACATTCAAAATAAGAAAACAATATTTGATTTGGACTTATCGTTGGTCATGTAACACATTCCTAAAATAGTGGCTGTTAATAACTTCCAGTGTTTCTATAGCTCCAGCAAACTTCTGCTTGGGGTTGGGGTATATTTACTAACAGTTAAATATTGGGGATATTTAGTAGCTTGGGAATTTCACAAGTGGACTTCTTGCACACATGGGGCTTGATTCACAAAGTGGTGCTAACCTAGTTAGCACGCCTAAAGACTTTTGGGCGTTATAAGCATTGCACTAAGTAGGTTAGCACCGCTTTGAGGGAAAAACTCTCTGCGCGCAAAGTTTTGCATAGGGTTTAATGGCTTTGCGCGCGTAAAACTTACGCTCAAAACTTTGCGCGCGAGTTTATTCTATCACGCCTAAACTGAGTGATAATGGGCTTTTCACCAGCGTGCTAACAGTTAGCATAGCTTTGTGAATCAAGCCCATGGCATCTTATCGCAGTACCACATTGGAATTCAGTAAGCTCCTGAAAACAACTAATTCTTTCACAAATCTATATAGATTTAGATTGTGGACGCGCTAGAGCTGACAGTGTGAGCCTGCACACGCACAGGGAGACACTTCTTGACAGCGAGCCAGAGCAGGCTACACAGCAATACCCCGGAAGTAGTTCTGGGTGGCGGCCATCTTAATAGGAGGGCGGAAGCACCGAAACGGTGAAAATACTGCTGATCACGGCAGCGGGGAGCGGCGAAAATAGTATGAGCTTTTTCAGGGAGAAAAGTCAATGCAGGTGATATCTTTGTTATTGATTTTGGATACCATATTTCAGTTCCGCTTTAATCTGTCATGGATTTCCATTATTCCACTGGCAGGTGGCTTTAGGGACTTTGTGTGTCTCGGACTTCCACTGCTCTACCTGTTGGTGGCTCTATGCTGTCTGGAGACAGCTCTGCCTCTGCAAAGGTCTCTGTGGTGACTTTGTAATTTAATCATGCAGCAGGTGTGTCGTCCTTATACAGGTATAAGTGCCCTAAAAGAAGTAACCTGTGCCAGAACTTCGTGTACACAGGCCTGAATATCTGGAAAAATCCTGTCTGCTGTGTCTGCTAATCTGTTGCTAAGTCTATATTCTGTGCTGACCTTGATTCCTGCCTGCTCCTGCGATTCGCTGTTTCCCGAATTTGTATGTCCTGATCTTGATTTATGCTTGCTTCTTTGCACTGCGATTGGTTGTATATATTTATCCTGTATATATTTAGTTAGATAGGGATTTGGGTGTAATTACATATTGCTTATCATTGTATGGTGAATGCTCTGTTTATAGTGTGTATGCATATGTTTGCACTTCATTTGCATTATACTCTATTTTGTATGCATAGTCTTGCTCATTATTTTTGTAATAAACTCTATAGCACTGCATTCCATGTCTGCATTTCTGCAAACTGTGATCAACCCCTATCTCTTTATTCAGGCTTGTAACAGTAGGGAAGGAATAGAGAAGCCATTCGTCCACTTTTCAGATGATTGGCTACAATGGCGGTCATCTTGGCGCTAGGGGGCGGTTAGCGCTAGGTACTTGGGGGTGGGGGGGGAGGGGGCATTAGGTGGGGAGGTAGGTTTAGGCACTAGGAAGGGAGGGTTCAAGAATAGGAGGGGTAAGTGCACAGTACTGTAAATTACCAATGTTTTGCTAGCCATGGGTGTAACAATAGCCCCCATCACTTATGGGGCCGACCCTGTTTAGGTGCAGAGTACAACAGCAAAGCATAATACATTACCGGCTTTAGGCTCCCTGCACACTGCATGCGATTCCGATTCCGCTTTTAAATTGTTTTTTACATCCGATTCCGATCCTGAATCTTTACTGCATGCTGCATTTTTTGATCCATTTTTCTGTTGAATGTATTCAGGGAAAATCGGAATTGAAAATCGGAATCACAAACCGGATTTGCAGTGTGCAGGGAGCCTTAAGCAGATTGACACATCCTCCTCACTTCTCTCTTCAGCTGCGCCATACTGTCCACCTGCTTGTGGCTCTCGTCTTTGTATGTCATGTGACAAGGGCTGCATGGTGTGGCTGAAGAAAAGAGAGAGGGGGATGTGTCACTCTACTGGAAGTGAATAATGTTTCACACTCCGCTGCCGCACTTTGATAAATTCGGCATGGGTTGGATGGGATTTGGCTGAGGCCTGTCCACGCTTTTGATTGGGGGAGGGGAGAAGTAGGGGGCCTGGCTGGATTATTTCTGGTGGAGGGGGCCACTGACCTCCTAGATACGCCCCTATTACTAGCGTCACTACTCATGCGGTGGTGCCGCAATATGTACACAAACAAGGAGGCTATGCCACAATTTTATTAGACTGGCCCTGGGAAAAGTAGCCTACACTTTTATAAGTAGCATACACCTACTTATAATTGTTACGGATAAGCTGTAGTGAAAAGAATCTACCATAGTAGCAACAGCATTCTCAGCAGCACTACCCAGAGAGTAGAATGTGTGCTGCTAATTTTGTGAATCTTTGCTCAATATATGGTATAGACAAAGATGTGGCAGCATACTGGGGCATGTGAAAGTCATTGAGATGTAGGTCTTGTTCCCTCTGTCCAGGGGCAATATGGATCACATGACATTTATCAGACAGATGTGTCAGTCGCCACACCCTCAGCTGTGCTCCACACCCTTTACAATAAATCACTTACAACAGTGCAGGCCAACACCTCTACATTCTGTTCTAAAGGCTCCAGCCACTGGTCTGTCCTGGCCACCAAGTAGTCCAAGAAGCCTTACTTAATATTTGCAGATCCTCATGTGCCTTCTTTAATGGGAAACCGTGACCAAGAATTGAACTTCATCCCAATCAGTAGCTGATACCCCCTTTCCAATTATAAATATTTTTCTTTTCACAAACAGATCATCAGGGGGCTCTGTATGGCTGAGATTGTGGTGAAACCCCTCCCACAGTAGAATATCAGGACCATGGTCCTGACAGTTTCCTGTCTGTGAAACTCATTGCATTGTGGGAAATAACAGCTGTTTACAGCTGGGTCCAACTGCCAAAAAAGCAAGCAGCATCTCCTTCCACTGACTTCACCTGCCAGCAGTAAAGATATCACCATGTGATAAATGGCAGAATGTAAATCAGGGAGAGGAAAGATTTTACAATGGGCAAACACTGACTAAATCATTTATACATAATTATTGTAAAAATGAAGCACCTTTTTTATTACAATGTTTTCAATGGAGTTCCTCTTTAAGTTTGCAGGCTTTTGTGCCTTCTGTTAAATTTTCAGGTCCTCAGAACCTACCATTTAGTTTATTTACTTTTCCATGCCTGGCTTTAAATGTGATGGTCCTTATATGCCTCTTATTATCTTTGCAGGTCGCCAATGGGTTTTTGTATATTTTTCATTACATTTGCATATCCTCTTGTCTTTTCTATCCATTAGCTTTACATACTCTCCCTCATGTGCTCCCCATATAAATATGCATGCCCACATATGTCTTATTACATGACCAGTTTTCCCATTCCCTTACATCCTTGCAGAGTAATGCATTAGAAGGTGCATAAAAACCAAAAACCTTTTATTATTGTATTTATTGTTATGTACATCATTTGTATAGTACTGACATCTTCAGCAGTGATTTAAATTACACATTACGATTGCTGTTCAAACCGGACGTTTGAATGACTTGTTGTTTGAATGTCAAGTCGTTCAATCGTCTGGTTTGAACGACAATCAGGTGTAAAATCAGACGTGTGTATGCACCTTAAAGCACTGCTGAAGATGTCAGTACTATACAAACATCTTGTATACACAGACTAACAAAACGGCTGATATACTAATGTCAGCTAATTTACATGTTGTTTGACTGGTCAATGGATTGGATGGAACAATGGACCAGATCAAACGACTGATCAAAAGACTTTTTGTTTGAATGGCCATTACTTGTACAAACCACTCCCAATCGTTTGTACACACGTATGTTTGAACGTCAGTTGGTCCAATGGATCCGCCAGGCGGATCAGTCAAAACTGCTGCTATCAGTCTAATGATCGAATGTACACATGTCCAACTGTCGTTCAAATGACGTGTGTACAGTGGAGGAAATAATTATTTGACCCCTCACTGATTTTGTAAGTTTGTCCAATGACAAAGAAATGAAAAGTCTCAGAACAGTATCATTTCAATGGTAGGTTTATTTTAACAGTGGCAGATAGCACATTAAAAGGAAAATCGATAAAATAACCTTAAAGAGAATCTGTATTGTTAAAATCGCACAAAAGTAAACATACCAGTGCGTTAGGGGACATCTCCTATTCCCCTCTGTCACAATTTCGCCGCTCCCCGCCGCATTAAAAGTGGTTAAAAACAGTTTTAAAAAGTTTGTTTATAAACAAACAAAATGGCCACCAAAACAGGAAGTAGGTTGATGTACAGTATGTCCACACATAGAAAATACATCCATACACAAGCAGGCTGTATACAACATTCCTTTTGAATCTCAAGAGATCATTTGTGTGTTTCTTTCCCCCCTGAGGGGGGAGTGCATAGCAGAACCACAACACTGAAGAACTTGGCAGCCTTCCAGACACAGGCTGACAAGTCTGACAAGGGAAAGATACATTGATTTATTACAGAGACAGTGATAGTACAAAGTGCTGCAGTAAGCCAGAACACATTAGAATAGCTTTTGGAACTTGTAGGATGATAAAAAACAGGATGCAATTTTTGTTACGGAGTCTCTTTAAATAAAAGATAGCAACTGATTTGCATTTCATTGAGTGAAATACGTTTTTGAACCCTCTAACAATAAAAGACTTAATACTTAGTGGAAAAACCCTTGTTTGCAAGCACAGAGGTCAAACGTTTCTTGTAATTGATGACCAAGTTTGCACACATTTTAGGAGGAATGTTGGTCCACTCCTCTTTGCAGATCATCTCTAAATCCCTAAGGTTTCGAGGCTGTCTCTGTGCAACTCTGAGCTTGAGCTCTCTCCATAGGTTTTCTATTGGATTAAGGTCCGGAGACTGACTAGGCCACTCCATGACCTTAATGTGCTTCTTCTTGAGCCACTCCTTTGTTGCCTTTGCTGTATGTTTTGGGTCATTGTCGTGCTGGAACACCCGTCCACGACCCATTTTCAGTTTCCTGGCAGAGGGAAGGAGGTTGTCGTTCAGGATTTCACGATACATGGCTCCATCCATTTTCCCGTTAATGCGATTAAGTTGTCCTGTGCCCTTAGCAGAAAAACACCCCCAAAGCAAAATGTTTCCACCGCCATGCTTGACGGTGGGGACGGTGTTTTGGGGGTCATAGGCAGCATTTTTCTTCCTCCAAACACAGCGAGTTGAGTTAATGCCAAAGAGCTCTATTTTGGTCTCATCAGACCACAGCACCTTCTCCCAGTCACTCACAGAATCATTCAGGTGTTCATTGGCAAACTTCAGACAGGCCTGCACATGTGCCTTCTTGAGCAGGGGGACCTTGCGAGCCCTGCAGGATTTTAATCCATTGCGGTGTAATGTGTTTCCAATGGTTTTCTTGGTGACTGTGGTCCCTGCTAATTTGAGGTCATTCACTAACTCCTCCCGTGTAGTTCTAGGATGCTTTTTCACCTTTCTCAGAACCATTGACACCCTACGAGGTGAGATCTTGCGTGGAGCCCCAGAGCGAGGTCGATTGATGGTCATTTTGTGCTCCTTCCATTTTCGAACAATCGCACCAACAGTTGTCACCTTCTCTCCCAGCTTCTTGCTAATGGTTTTGTAGCCCATTCCAGCCTTGTGCAGGTCTACAATTTTGTCTCTGACATCCTTGGACAGCTCTTTGGTCTTTCCCATGTTGGAGAGTTTGGAGTCTGCTTGATTGATTGATTCTGTGGACAGGTGTCTTTTATACAGGTGACTAGTTAAGACAGGTGTCCTTAATGAGGTTGACTAATTGAGTAGAAGTGTCTAACCACTCTGTGGGAGCCAGAACTCTTAATGGTTGGTAGGGGTTTAAAAACTTATTTCACTCAATGAAATGCAAATCAGTTGCTATCTTTTATTTAAGGTTATTTTTTCGATTTTCCTTTTGATGTGCTATCTGCCACTGTTAAAATAAACCTACCATTGAAATGATACTGTTCTGAGACTTTTCATTTCTTTGTCATTGGACAAACTTACAAAATCAGTGAGGGGTCAAATAATTATTTCCTCCACTGTACGTACCTTAATCAGACGTGTGTTCGTACCTTAATCCCTACCATAGACTAATGTCACATGACTACAGTAACTGTATAGGAGCCAGAGAAGTTGACAGAAGCTGCATTCCTGAACTCTACAGGACCAAGCTGTCTGGTAAAGTGCTGTCCACCCAGACAGGCTGTTTAATTCCTGGACTGTCTGTTCAGAAACCAGATAGGTTGCAATGTTATGGCAATCCATTAAAAACCATAAGAGGACTCATCTGAGTGTTCCTTTCTGTTGGAAAGTGGAAGAGGTAACAGTTAGTTCCAACTGCACTTTTTTTGCCATTGCCTGCAATGGATCTGTAAATGTGAGAATCGGGCCAAAAGCAGCAACTGTCAATTCATGTCTGTAGGTACCGTTCTACAATAAATTCATGGCCGTTTATTCACACAACTTTTTGCACAAGTTATTTTATTTACTTCTTAACTCTCCTGGGGCCTGATGCAGAAAAGGCTGGTACATTTGCGGTGTGCTGCCTGCGCACAGCAATTTCACCAGTCCTAACTGAAGGGGAGCACTGCTTATTACTCTTAGCGCCACATGCATTACTGGGATAACGTGCATTTTGCTATGGAAACGTGGTGTACCGCATGTTACCTTAGCAACGCACATGTGACGCTAATAGAGTAATGGGTGATGCTCTGGCATTAGGACCAGTAAAATTGCCAAACTTTTTCCACCCCTAGACCAGGTATGTTAGGGCTACCCTTACATGGGCAGCAGGGTCCCTCTCATTCCAAGCCCCTTTCTTTCATGTGTAATCTTGCACTGCAGCCCCTTTCTTTCATGCCCTTTGGGGATCAGTTTCCCTTTTTAATGTGTTACTCCCCATTTGCAGCCTCCTCTTTTATATGTAGCAAACCCTATTTTATATCCAGGTGCCCCCCTTGAGCTGCAGCCACCCAAGGCCCAGGCCTTTGCGGACCTTACAAAAATCCGACTACGTGAGCTCTGTCTGTGCACAGCAAAGTTACCAAACTTCCTTGCATCAGGCCCCTTTTCTGTTTTTAACTCATGATTTTAGTAGTATTATTTTAGTATTTATACAGTATAGTGCTTACATCTTCCTCAGCGTTGTACAAAGTATAAAGTCTTGTCACCAACTGTCCCTCAGAGGGGCTCACAATCCCTTTCATAGTCACATGTCCATCATAGTGTAGAGCCAATTAAGGGTGAAGTCATTTAACTTATGTGTATGTTTTTGAGATGTGGGAGGAATCCAGATTGCCCAGAAGAAGAAGAACTTACACAGCATTGCAAGACGAGAGTGTTATCCTCTACACCACAGTGCTCTTCTTATCTGTCTTAATGCATGATTTATTTCTCAATGGGGCATATTCACTAACCTACATTAAAGTTCTTGTATGCATGCAGTACATGGCAATTTTACTAGTACTCACACCATTGACATAGAGTACGTTACGCAATTTGTTTGCTATGCGAAGGGCAGAGAGAGAACAAACGGCGTGTGGCAGAGGGGGCAGGGGAGCAAGGAGAACAGTGTGATTGTGTGGTCCTCATGTGTCGGGGATTGCTAAAGATCCAGCATGTCGGATCTTTAGCAGACATTATGCAGCCGCTGTTGCCTGACGCCCAATTTTCAGCCATGGCAATCATTTTCATCTGCCGTAGCTAAGTTCAGGTGTACGTAGCTAGAACATAAATCATATATACTTGTGTTATAGGCGTGTCCATGTGACTCCTTACAGATCACATAAACTCTAATTTGCTGACCATCCATTGATACGACCTAGGAATCCCCATCCCCATGCCCTGCTGACAACACCCCGAGACTGCCCTCTCCCACGGTGGTGTGTGAAGCCGAAGTCCTGCGCCTACTATCAACCCTAAATGCTAGGAAAGCCCCCGGCCCCGACGGAGTATCTCCAGCTTGCCTGAAAACCTGCTGCAGGCAACTTGCTCCTATCCTCTTTGCTATCTTCACCAAGTCCCTGGGGGAAGGCAAGGTCCCTGCGTGCTTCAAGAGGTCTACCATCATACCTGTGCCTAAGAAACAAGGGGTCACCGAACTTAACAATTTTAGGCCCGTGGCCCTAACATCCGTCATCATGAAAACCATGGAGCGCACGGTCCTGGCCTACCTCAAGCTCTCTACTTCGCCCCTCATAGACCCCTTCCAGTTCGCATACAGAGCAAACAGGTCCACTGATGATGCGATCAATATCTGCCTAGAGCTCATCAACGACCACCTTGATAGGCCAGACACGTACGCCAGAATACTACTTCTGGACTTCAGCTCGGCCTTTAACACCATCTGCCCAGGCATTCTCCAACGGGACCTAGCTGCACTTGGAGTCCACCCAAGTCTACAACTTTGGATCACAGACTTTCTTTCCAATAGGTCCCAAGTCGTCAGATTGGGCGACATCCACTCTCAAGCTGCGACCACGAATACAGGGGCTCCTCAAGGCTGCGTACTGTCACCACTGCTGTTCTCCCTGTACACAAACAATTGCAGATCTGAGGCAGACTCTGTCAAGGTCATCAAGTTCGCTGACGACACCACCATCGTTGGCCTTGTCACCAAGGATAATGTCCATGAGTACCGTCAGCAGGTGGAGAGAATTTGCAACTGGAGCAAGGAGAACAGGCTGGTGCTAAACACTGCAAAGACCGTTGAGTTAATCATCGACTTCAGGAAGGCCGCTCCCACCCCACCTCCAATCTACATTGGCGGCAATGAGGTAACCAGAGTACCCTGCGCCCGGCTTCTGGGTACCACCATCTCCAGTGGCCTCAGCTGGAAGCCCAACATCACTGCCACCCAACGGAAGGCCCAACAAAGACTCTTCTTCCTCCGCCAGCTGAGAAAGTTCGGCATGACTCAAGAAATTCTAACCAGCTTTTACTCCGCCACCATTGAGTCGATCCTCTGCTCCTCCATCTTGGTGTGGTATACTGGCGCCACTGTAAATGATAGGGACAAACTACAGAGGGTCATCAGGTCAGCAGAGAGGATCATTGGGTGCCCCCTCCCCTCACTTGCCCTACTGCACAACAAAAGACTAAAAACCAGGGCATTGAGGATTGCAAATGATCCCTCTCACCCAGGCCACCGCTACTTCAGCATTCTGCCCTTGGGACGGAGGCTACGAGCCATCTCCACTAAAACCATGAGACACAGGAACTCGTTCTTCCCCTCGGCAGTCAGCCTCCTTAACTCCCTCCACATTCTACCATCAAAGCAAGCTTCAACGAGCGGCGGGGCCGGCAGCGCTACTGCCGCACATCTGACTAGCCCACAAGACTAACTATTAGACATCTCAGTGACACTCTGAGAATGTGATGTGTTTACAATGTAATGTTAATCTGATACCTGTCTCTCTCTATGTTCTCTTCCTGAGCTATTTGTATTGTGCCAAAAACAATTCCGGGCATGACCCCTCATGCTTGGCGAAATAAATGATTCTGATTCTGATTCTGATTCTGAATGGGTCTGAAACTTTTACCACATTTGCTGGGTCATTTATGCTTTGCAACACACCCTGTTGTTCTCCAGTCTTAGTAAATCAATCCCAATTGTCTTACTATAGAAATGCTTGTCAGCTGGATTAATCATTGTTGTGTGAGAAGCAAAGTTTAAGTGGAAAACAGACTCGTTTGTAGCAAGTTATCAGACCTCCATTTCCTGAAATCAGCTGACAGAAAGATCAACTGTGTGAATGGTTGCTATGGGTTATGGCCCTTTGGCCTTTGCTTCACATGCATGGAAGCAGGAAATTTGGGCACCCATGGCTAATGGATGATTTGGGTGCCCCATAGGCGATAATGCAAATATCTTTAACATGGCACCCAAAGCAGAAATTTGGGTGCCCAATAGATATTGTTTTCAACATTAGAACATTCAAGTTTGTGAAATATGTTATCGTTTTGAAACTTGCAATGTTATAGTTTTTGTAAAATTATTTCATTTGCATGTACACATTTTATGTTATCCAATATTTTATTGTTTGTATGTCCAAATTTTGTTTGTAAGTGTGTCTGTGTGTGTGTGTGTGGGGGGGGCAGTTAGGGTTAGTCGTCAGAAAGGGTGTTTGTGTGGAGGGGGGTGGTTAGGGTTAGGCACCACCGGGGGGGGTCATAGGGTTAGGCACCACCGGGGGGGGGTCTTAGGGTTAGGCACCACTGGGGGTTCTTGCGGGGGGCACCACCAGGGGGGTTATGGTCAGGCATTGGTAGTAGAAGGTTCTGTTTGAGAGTATACACCATCTACACTTTAAAAACAAAGAATATCATATAGATATAAACAATATTTTTATTAACGGAAAGGATATTAACAATATTTTTTATAAAGAAACCCTGCACCCTTTTTTCCTCACGCCACTTTTTCATGCACACCTTATTTCTCTGCAGCTTTGAGACTTTCCTTAAAGCCAAATTGTGTCACAGATCAGATTAATAATCTGAATGTGTGTATAGATATAATGAGTGGTAGTAAGGACACGTCTATCATCTGCTTTCTTTTCTGTGGTATAAAGTTTGTATAATTTATGTTTCCGATGTCTCGTGGGAAAACAGGATGTGACTTTGTGCCCTGCAATGTAGTCCTCAGTGTACTGTATGTGATAATGACAGTTCCTTCAACTCAAACACGTGTACTTCTCTCAATTTTCATTTTAGAGCGCTGACTTACAACTGCAGCAAGTACTATGACTGATTGCTATGGGGAACAAGGAAGTTTAAATCAGGATGATACCCTTTATTGGCTAACTTAAAAGAAAAAGAGTAAGCTTCCGGCTTATAAAGTGACGCACTTGTCACACTACCAATGTATTTTCAGTATGTGTACATGGGAGCATGATAGCAGGATTTGTTATTGGCAGCGCATACATAACAAAAGGGCGCCTGGAAATGTGGGCGCCCAGGAAAGCCAATAGTAGAAATTTATCTACTATTAAAGTATATAGAAGGATTGTAAAATATTGGTATTTAATATTGATATTTTACTGTACCTAAACCTAACCCTAATCTCACACAGAACCCTCCCCCCAATGCCTACCCCTAACCACCCCCCACCCTTTCTGATGAGTAACCTGCCCCCGCCCCCATTCCTGCACAAAACCCTACCTGACAGCTAACCCTGTACAGCCCCCCCCCAGCACTGACTATATAATGGTAAGCACGGTGGCAATACAGGTTATATATTAAGGCGCGTGTTGGCATTGGCAACACTTGCTAGTTGGTACATATTCGTGAGTGTGGTGGCAACACTTGCTATATAATGGTGTGCATGGTACTGGTACTTGTGCATGGGCAACATGGTGACAGCATTTGTTGTATATGGGGAGGGCATGATGGCAGCACTCATTACATATGGAGGAATTTTGGCAGATGTAGTGGGATCTGCACAATTAAGGACACATGAAACATTGTATATTGAAGCACATCTCCAACATTCCTGTTAAAATTCTAGCAGTCGTCTTGTTAAAAAAAAAAAAAAAGTTATAGTTACCTGAGCTGCCTTGTCCCTCAAAGCTGCCCCCTTCCCTCCATACCTGGAGAAAAATGCCAGGATGTTGACTGTTTTTATGTTGAAGGCTGAGGGGATCTGTATTAATATGCGCAAGCCATCTGCATCTGCGCAGTAGCACAGACCTGATTGGCTTTTTCCACCTGTCTGAGTGGGTCTGTGCTACTGTGCAGGTGCAGTGATGTCACCCTCGTTTTTGTAAGGTAGCTTGGCCACGAGCTTCCGGAGGACACAGCGCTGGAGCAGAGAGGTGGAGGGAGATAGTATAAGCCTCTGAGAATCCAGAGGCTTCCCTCTCCTGAGGTAAGTATCTAACTTTTATTGGAAAAAAAAAAACTTACAGGTTTGCTTAAAGGGAACCTAAAGCAAAGGGTAGAAAAATAGTTCTACTTACCTAGGGCTTCTACCAGCCCTCTGAAGCCGTCTTGTGCCCGAACCAGTCTTCAATGATCCTCCGGTCCTCTGCCACGGCTTAGTTGCGTTTCCGCCGACTGACTGATTAGTCGGTGGGCCAGTGCACCTGGTTCGCGTTTCCTTTGGCGAGTGTGTCCTGCGCAGGTCACTCTTGCCGGCAGGAGAGCAAACCAGGACGCACGTGGCCAAGGCCACTGGCAATGTACGTTGGCATAAAATAAAACTAAACCATGGCGGGGAACCAGAGGGTCCTTGAGGACCGGCACGGGACAGGACGGCTTCAGGAGGCTGGTAGAAGCCCCAAGTAAGTGGAACTCTTTTTCTACCCTTTGCTTTAGATTCCCTTTAAAAAAGAAGTTTAATCCCACCCTATAACCACTCCTACTTTTTGACCGAACTTGCAAACCATCACAGCAACATGTCCTTTGTTTTTTTTTTTTTGTTTTTTGTTTTTTTACTTTTGAGCACCTGCTCCCTGAGAATCCTTTGCATAGCCCGACATATCGATTTTTATAAAACAGCCTTCACTACCTGCATGATATTGGTTTCATTTGACTGTGATTGATGCTATCTGCCTATTGTTGGCAATGCTTGTCAATAGTAATATCGTTCATTGACATCTGCCTATCATTGATCTTATCTGATAGACATTGGTAATATTTGCATATCATTTGTATCTGTCTATTTTGGGTATCATCTGCATGTCTTTGATATATGCCAGTCATTGGTATGGTATTATCTGTTTGTCAATGGTAAAATAATAGTCTAATAATTAAAACACATCACGCTTGATATGTGCTTTTGGATTAATATAATGGCAAAATGCTGAAAAAGAAGGGTGTCCGATGTTTGGACAGGGGCCCAATTTCACAGCTCGCCATATTTACTTTAATGAAGATTGAACTGAATGGTCTCCTGTCTGCTTTCAATCAAAGTAATCACCATTATTATTAATAATGAAAACAATAATAACCATTGAAAGAAAAGATTAAAAGTCTCAGTGAAAGAGGAGATTGATGCAGAAGGCTCTTATATTTTTTCAGCTTCTGAAGCAAGTTAGTTGCTTGGGGATATTTTCATTGATATTTGTGATTCTTTTGTTCACTGTATAATAAAGCACACACTGAAATTAGGATTGCCAGGCAAACAGGTTGTGTAATTCTTTGAATGAATATGCACTGACAGCTGAGTCAGGCAAGCCAACAGGTGCCTTTGGCAAAACATACAGCAAGATTGATATTGTTTAATATCGGCTGACAGGTTTTTATAATTACAGCATCTAATGTAATAGAAACTAAGAGCATATATCTTTTCTCTCTTATTTGACCCTTAAAATGTGATTATTCTACAGAAATTACCAAATTGTTCCAGTTTTTTTATTGAGTTTATAACACGTTGGGAAAGAATAAGTGGAGGCTTTTAACGCAGCCGCCAGTAAGGTGTCGGCCTCCCTTTCTTACTTCTTACAGGTGCTAGAAATGTATGTGAGTTAATAGTAAAGACAACATTTGCAAGATATACTATATATATATATATATATATATATATATATATATATATATATATATATATATTCATATATATATATATATATATTTATATATATATATATATATTCATATATATATATTTATATATATATATATTCATATATATATATATATATATACCTGTCAGTCCAGAGTCCGTCTCGTTCTACAACAACCATAGGCCCATAAAGAATGTCCTCTAGGTATTCCTTCACTAATCACTATGATATAATGACACAATGAGCTGGGTCATAACAAAAAGGTATGAAGCCCCCTGGGAAGTTTGCAGGGGGCCACCTGGGGCTCCAAATTTCATTCCAGCACTTGCAAATGCAGCCAGTAGAAAAAAAAACATACACATGAACTCCCACCCCCCACATGTTTGGCCAGTAAGAGGAAAAAACTGTGTAATATGTACCTGCTCCAGCACTGTGGGTCGCCTCAGGGCTTCCCAGCAACTCCAAGCTGTCATCCTCCAGGTTTTGATCATGTGACCATTGCAAGTCATGTGGTAGGAAGCCATAGGATGTTAGCATAGAGCGTGCAGCTGCCTGGAAGTACGGAGGAGACTCCCAGTGATGAAACGGGTAAATATTACACCGCACCCTGCACTACACTAAGTTGGAGGTAGCAGGGGCTATTGTTACACCACTGACAATCTCAGGAATTGACTCAGCAAAGGAGCTGAGCACCTGAGCACACAGAAGTGTTTGTTAGATAGTGTGTTCAGGCCCTTATTTATTTACTCTCTATTTTCTTACTTAACCCATCATTATCTCTCCTTAATGACTTAAAGTGAGTCTGAAGCGGATTAAAAAAAACAACAATAAAAAACAGATACTCACCTAAGGAGAGGGAAGGTTCTGGGTCCTATAGAGCCTTCCCGTTCTCCTTGTTTCCTCGTTCCTCCACAGACTCCTCCGTTTAGATCTCCCGCCCCGGGAGACTTCAGCAATCTTCCTCAGCAAGACCGGTGGCTCTGTACTGCACACGCGCAAGTTCACGCGAGAGATTGCTCATGCGTGCGCAGTACAGAAAAGCCGGCTTCGGAAGTCCGAGTGCCTCCGAAGACTGCTGAAGGCAACCCAACACGGAAGAGAGCAGTCCACAACTGAAGGTCATGGACTGCTAACGGGAGCCTGGGGGGGTGGGGGGATCGAGAACAGCGGGAGGAGAGCAGAAGGGTTTTATAGTACCCAGAGTGTTCCCTCTCCTTAGGTAAGTATCTGTTTTTTTGTTTTTTTTTAAATCCACTTCAGACTCCCTTAAAGGGACTCCGAGCAGTGCAGAAACTATGGGAAGATGCACATCATTTTAAAGCTCTCTTTCTCCTCTTTCCAATGATATATAAACCGCCACCCTACGCCTTTTAGTTTTCGCTATTTTCGCGATTGAAATTGCCGTGGCCGCGATTTCAATCGCGAAAATAGAGAAAACTAAAAGGCGTAGGGCAACGATTTAGGTGTCGTCAGAAAGAGGAGAAAGAGAGCTTTAAAATGATATCCATCAAGCCATAGTTATATTGTATTACACAGGGCGACTTTTTGTCAAAGTCAGCAGCTGCATTCAGCAGAATGGAGCTGCTGACACTGGGGAAAGTGTCGCCCTGTGTAATACAATATAACTATGGCTTGATGGATATCATTTTAAAGCTCTCTTTCTTCTCTTTCTGACGACACCTAAATCGTCGCCCTACACCTTTTAGTTTTCTCTATTTTCGCGATTGAAATCGCGACCGCGGCAATTTCAATCGCGAAAATATCGAAAACTAAAAGACGTAGGGTGGTGGTTTATATATCATTGGAAAGAGGAGAAAGAGAGCTTTAAAATGATATGCATCTTTCCATAGTTTCTGCACTGCTCGGAGTCCCTTTAAGACATGATTTATACCTTCTTAACTGCCTAGCTCATGATTTTTCATTCCTTATTTAATATTTTATATGCCGAATACAGTGAGTCCCCAACTTACAAACACCTGCCAATACTAACCACCGACTCTCTGCATTGTCCCCCCACGAGTCTACCGCTCCCCCCATGTGTCTCCCGCTCCCCCATGTGTCATGGTTTTTATACTAGTCTAAGTCTTATATTCCGGAGCATCTTACACGCCAAAAAATATGGTAACTTACGATGTACCTCTCCTTAGCTGTTTATCTCACGATTAACAACTCTGTATCTGTTTATCTTATGAATGAGCTCTGCTTATAGTTGAGGTTAAAAATAAGTGAGAATTTTTTTTATTTATTTTTTTTACAATTTACAACCAGTGGTAAAAATAAAAGCACAGTGAAACAACCTCCCAGGATCCCTGTTTAATTTATCTGCTGAAGACTAATTTGTGGCTTCGGCCATCTGCTCCAATTTGGCTTTAGTTGTCTGTGCTTCTGTGATTGTAAATCAGTCCCATAGAATATTGAAAGCTACTTCTCTAACTCATGATCTCATCACCCTCACATCACTCATACACATTTGGTATTAGGCAATCTTCACTGCAAATCTCTCTAATGATTGTTACAACCACCACCAGCCAAAGTTTATGTGCTGTGAGATTTCAGTTGTGCTCTGAAAGTTTACTAACCATGGCAGAATTTATGACTTCTTAACCGTTTTTCAAAGAATCTGAATGATACCACAAAAACGTTTCTTTTAGACGTGGTTAGTGGATGGTTGAAGGCATTTATTGCCAAACAACTGTTTACTCTTTTTAAATCACAATCACTACACAAACTAACCAAATGACCCTGATAAAAAGTGTACATACCACAGTTTTTAAAGGTTATGTCCAAGCGAATTAAAAATTAAAAATCCACTTACCTGGGGTGCCTGCGCAGTACTGTCCTGATGACATCAGTGCGCCCATGTGAGACGCACGGTGGAGCGCAGAAGAAGTCGACCCGGAAGCCGACTACAGCGGAGGAGACCGGAAGCCTCCGGAGCTGCGGTGAGGGCACAGGACGGCTGTCGGGGGCTGGAGGAAGCACCATGTGAGCCGCATGGTGGAGCGCAGAAGAAGCCAACCCGGCGAGGTCGGCATCTGCAGCGGAGGAGACCGGGAGCCACCGGAGCTGCGGCGAGGGCACAGGACGGCTGTCAGGGGCTAGAGGAAGCCCCAAGTGAGTGGATTTTTATTTTTTAAATAGCTTGGATGTATCCTTTAAAGATGATCTTTAATCAGGGATTGATCTTCTTCCCAATCAGTAGCTGATTCCCCCATTTCCATGAGAAATCCTTACCTTTTATCTAAGAGTGAATCAGGGGAGTCCGTGTGGCTGATATTGTGGTGAAACCCCCCCACAGTGTGATGTCATGACCATGATTATGATAGTTTCCTGTCTGTAAACCTGTTTGTATTGTGGACTGTTTCCAACTGCCAAGAAAGCAGTATTTCTCTCTATGCATATGTATATGTATAAAAAAAAATGTTTTAGCCTATTAAATTGTAAGTGGGTGTAGTTGTAGATAATGGCAGCTGGTGCGGTCTAGCTTTTTTCTTGTCTGGCAGTAAAGATGATGACTAGTGATGGCGCTTGCAAATTTTTCTGCAGACATTTGCAAACCGATTGTTCACGGCAAGCCCCATGGACTTTAATGGCCAGCAGACTTCTGAAACCTTCAGGGCATCTCTGCAGCCCCAATTCCTTTAAAAAAGATGTACAATTTCCTTGAGGAATCCATCCTTTTAAACATGAACTTTCCACCTGGCATTGATACACAGCCATGGTCAAATTGGCTCAGCATAGGCCCACTTAAGCTTAAAGACGTTGCTCCTGATGGTAGCCTCATGCCATGGTCAGCACACACAAGCTAAATTTAATCTTCAGCTACATTACTTTTTTACGTACATACAGATCAGGCATTTTGTTCAAAGTTGTGCGAAGGAGGGCCTTGAGACTTCCCAACCTTCTATTGCTAAGGAGTTTCACTCTTACATGCACACTCCAGGAATGATATCATTATTTTATCATGAAATTTGGTATCAGCACCTGGAAGAAATTTCTCCCACAATCGTTAAATGGCAAGACAGGCTTTAGAGGGTTTGGTGTTTAGACGCCTGGGAATCCATCTTTCTAGATTTAGCCAAACATCCAAAAATAGCTTGGTTGGGGAAAGAGGATATAAAATACTTTATGACTGGTATAAATCTCCCTAATCCCTTTTCAATAGGGGCCTCTCCCCCTCAGATCAATGCTTTAGAGAGGATGTGGTACTCGGGCTGATCAGGCCCATTGTTGGTGGGGTTGTACTGTAATGCATGATTTCTGGGAAGAATGCTTCTGACTAGCCTCCTCAGTTCTTGGTACGGAGGTAGTTCTTGACCCATGGGTTTCCCTTTTCAATAAAGCTGATCCTCTTCTCTCTAAATTTAGTAATACATTTTTATTGCATTTCTGCAACACTACTAAAGCTATCATAGCTGAAGAGTGGAAATCCTCCTCTCTACCAAAACCGTCTCTGAAACACAAAATCAATGAATATTATTGGATGGAAAAGACTTTCACTTTATATAAAAAAAAGGAGCAGGTTGAAAAAATATGGTCACCATGGGTCGAGAAGTTTTCCCCATCTTGACTTGACACCCCCGTTGCTATGTTCTAGTCTGCTTTTTTACACCCTGCTGGATTGCTCCCTCCCCGTGACCCTATATATCTTGTGTTATCAAGCTTTGTGACACCATGGATATTGTCCTCCTTTTGCTATTAATGGCTGCTACCAATAACTCTTTCTACTGCTGTAGTCCAGTGCAGTACAGTGCTTCTTTCCCCACCATCACCACCATGTTTACTCAGTGGGCAGTGAAAGTCATGTACATTCCCTGCCCGTGTTTTGAAAACCAGGTGTCTGTGGTCAGATGGACCTTAGCCTCAACACTGTGTGCCAGAGATTTGTTCACCTGCCACTGCACATGCCGGTATAGGTCTGGGATGCCCATCAGGGAAAAGTTTCATCTTCCAGGTATCTTTCGCCGCGTTGCTGAAATGCATACAAATTTTTGAAGGCCTCACATTTAACCAGCTGGTATGGTAAAAGCTGTTCTGAAGGGGCTTACCCAGCAACATCATTTTTTTCACCTCAAAAATCTGAGGGATGTAATGCTGACTCTGTGGTAATGACCAATAAAGCGGGCAGTCTGGAAGGTGGAGTGAAGGACAACTGGGAACTGGGGGAAGGTGGAACACAAGGAGGCTGGCTTGCGTTTTGACAGCTTCTTTTTTAAGAGCTTCCTGCCACAGGGCTTTGTGATGTCGGAGCATTAAGAGCATAACTCAGGTGAATACTAGCCATTCACCTGGGTGGTGCTCTGGTGTTCTTTGCAATGTGGAGAGAGGTATTTCTGCTATAGAGCTGTTCATCAGCACCACAGCACTGCTGACCTGCTCACAAGATGTGCTTCTACTCAACGTCCAAGACTAAAACAGCTCCTGTCATTTGACATCTGTGCTGTATGCCAGGCACTGCTTGCACGTTGCTCCTGGCCGCCTGTGGGACCAGCCATGACTATCGCTGCTGCCATCCTCTTCTTACTGTTATTTGGAGCCCCATTGGGGCTTCTCGTTTATCCACTAATGAGAATCAACAGGATTCTCATTGGTCCACTTAGTGGACGAATAGGGAGCCCCAGTGGGAGTTTCAAATATGCTTCTGCCGGGCTCCAAAGAACAGTGTGAAGAGGATGGCAGTTGTCACAGTGGGTCCGGTGGGCAGCGCAGAATGACTGAGAAGATTCAACTGGCGCATGTACATGAGGGTAGGGTTTTTATTTTCAGATATAAGATAAGACTGTGGGATTCCAGGAAAGCGCTATTTAGGATTAGGGCTATAGATACAATTCCACATTCCAATATGCCTTGGCAGTTATATTGGTGTACTGTAGACACTGCTCATTTGCTTTCTGCTGGCTTGGCTAGTTATTATATTTCTATACAAATGTGTATGTTATCAGTGTATTTATGCTGCAGGTTTTCTTTTATACCTGTATTGAACAATATTAGGATCAGCATATAAAAAAAATATAAAATAGAGTGAGACATAAAATATAGAGTAAATAAGGCACAACAAATGTGTAAATGTATTTGCCATTGTGGGCTAGTGGTGTATTGCTGTGTATTCCATGGGGATAGTCATGATGACATTGATGTAACTAGCTGTGTTGTTGTTTGGCACATACAAATAGGAGTGATGTATTGGGGACAACAATGTGGTGGGATCTATTTATACTCCCTTGTGTAATTTGTTTGGTATTAGAAGAAAATGTATGGGTTTTTCTTTTCTTAGACCATACAAATGTTTTTTTGTTTTGATTTTTTAATTGAAATATTTTTCTTGATGTATTTGTGTACTTTAAATGTCTTGTGCATTTATTATATACTATCTGCTTTCCACACACCAAGAAATTATATCCCTAAGTAATAATATCAGATAACTTCCAAAAAGCCTGAGGTTGTATTGGAACAATCCAAGAATATACTGTAATACGTTCACAATGGGGGGTAGTGGTGCATTGCAGCAGACAACATAATTATATTGTTAAGGCTACGCAATTATACTGTAATGGTACGTTCATGTCGGTGTAATAGAGTAATAGAGTGTGGTGTGACGGATCTGTTGGCATAACACGAGGCATGCTGTGTGGTACCGAACAATGTGCGCATGTACAGTTGCAGTGGAGGCTACTTTTAATTGGCTGTAAGCTTCACCATTTGCATTGTATCGAAAGGTATATAAAGCACGATGGCAATTTTCCGCGCTATTGCTTTGTGATCCGCAAGCGACAGACTCAAACTTCAAAGAGTCATCAACAATGCAGAGAGGATCATCGGGTCACCCCTTCCACCTCTGGACCTCATACACACCACCCGATTGAGGTCCAGAGCTTTCAAGATACTGAATGACTGCACCCACTCAACAGCCTCCCCTCTGGTTGCCGCCTCAGGACCATTGCCACCAGAACTACCCGGCACAGGAGCTTCTCCTTCTCTCTGGCCGTCCTTCTCTTGAACTCAAGTAATCTAATCTCTCATGCAGAATTCCCTAGCTCTTCTATTCTCGCCCCCTAGTTTTTCATTTTTGACATCCCACCTCTGTCCTGTAAGCCCCCTCACGGTATATATATTTTTATTGTATTTTTTCTGTGTTGTCAATTATCTTTTGTTCCTACTTCTGTTAACTCTGTTTTAGTTATGCCGTGTGTACCATGAATAATGCTGAGTGTGACTTCAGTCGCACTTGGTAAATAAAGCTGATTCTATTTTATCCTGTTTTCACAGCATGCGCAATGCCCCAGTGTGAACCTAGCCTAAAGGGGGCTAAACAAATAATACAGATTAAGATTAAATAATACACATACTGGCCATATACAGTAAAGGTGGCATTATATTGATATACCTACTTTCCAGAACTACCAACTTATAACTTAGCAATGTGTGCACACTGTCACTTAATCTAGGAATGCTCAGACCTGACACCCATAATATGGTGCACCACCACATTATGGGTGTCAAGTCCGAGCATTCCTAGATGGACAGTTTCCTGGAAAGGGGATTGGTCAACGTGGGCCAGTTGAATGGCCCCCAAAGTCTCCCGATCTGACCCCCTTAGACTTTTATCTTTGAGGTCATCTGAAGGAAATTGTCTATGCTGTGAAGATACAAGATGTGCAGCACCTGAAACTACGGCTACTGGAAGCCTGTGTTAGCATTTCACCTGTGGTGTTGCTATCAGTGTGTGAAGAGTGGGAGAAGAGGGTTGCATTGAATATCCAACACAATGGGCAGCACATTAAACAGATTTTATAAGTGGTCAGAAACTTGTAAATAACTCACAAAATAATAAAGTTAAGTTAAAACCAAGCACACCATTGTTTTTCTTGTGAAATTCCCAATAAGTTTCATGTCTCACATGACCCTCTTCCTATTGAAAAAACAAAAGTTGGATTCAAAATGGCCGACTTCAAAATGGCCACCATGGTCACCACCCATCTAGAAAAGTTTCCCCCCCTCACATACACTAATGTGTCACAAACAGGAAGTTAATATCACCAACCATTCCCATTTTATTAAGGTGTATCCATATAAATGGCCCACCCTGTACTTTTTAATCATTCAAGCATCTCGTACCCTCAGATAACTCAGGACTTCATTTATCCTACTTCCTATTGATATTTATGGTGCAAAAGTGGAGCAGATGCTCAAATTGAGGATAGAGATGTTGCGAACTGTTCGCTCGGCGAACATCTCTGGGGCTTTTACTACTTCCAGGTCGCTCTGACCCGGAGTAGTACGCCTGCACTGCCCGGCAAAGCGCATCCTAGATCGCGCTCCTGTTGCCGGGCACTCTCTGCGCATGTGCGTGACGTCGTTCATGGCGTCACGCACATGCGCAGAGAGTGCCCGGCAACAGGAGCGCGATCTAGGACGCGCTTCGCCCGGCAGCGCATGCGTACTATTTCGGGTCAGAGCGACCTGGAAGTAGTAAAAGCCCCATGCATTCAGAGATGTTCGCCGGCGAACGGTTCGGGAACCGTTAGCTACATCTCTAATTGAGGATTCTGATTGGTTGTTGTGAGCAACTGTTCCAGTTTGGGTCCAGCTTTGCTCCAATTTTTTTTTTTTTTTACATTGGCATTGATAAATCTGCCTCTTAGTTTCATTTAACAACTGAAACATTACTAATTGTTTAGAGCAAATTATCCACTCTCCCTCCAGTTTTCTTTGCACCTGGCTAAACTACTCAGCCCCTGTGTTTTTAAAAGGAAGACTGTTATGATAATCTTAAAATTTAAAAAAAATATGTAAACACATACGAATAAGAAGTATGTTTCTTACCATAAATTACTTTTCTCCTATGTTGCTGTCACTTACTGTAAGTAGTAGAAATCTGACAGAACCAACAGGTTTCAGACTAGTCCATCTCCTCATGGGGAGGGCTCTCAGAGTTTTCTTTATTTTCAAAAGCACTTAGTGAATGGCAGTTGCTCTGTCCAACTGCCAAAAAAGTTTATGGTGAGCAGAGAGGCTGGCCAGCATCTTTGTATAAATCTTTTTCAGGGATTCTCTTTATAAAGAACAAAGGACATGCTGAGAATCCCCTATGGAGAGATGGACTAGCCCAAAACCTGTCGGTAATGTCAGATATCTACTACCTACTGTAAGTGAAAGCAATATAGGAGAAAAGTAATTTATGCATCATTTTACTCTGGAAGAGACATACTTCTTATTTGTATGTCTTTACATGTATTTAAAATTTTAAGATTTTCGTGACAGTGGTCCTTTAAGACAGCACATATTTATGATTGTATACATTTACTCTCAGCTCATACGACCTAGCGCATGAATGTGTGGCACTTACACACTCATGTGTTGCTGGTTATGGATGAATCAGTTTCTTCCTAAGCTAACAGGACATGTTGACAAGTTACTGTTGCTCCATGTCACCAATGACAAGCAAACGTGACCTTGTAGAAAGGAAATTTGAACATGACAAGTGGTGTCTTTCAAGTCCATGTATATTTATTAGGTATAATTTCTTCTAGACCTCTAGCAGTTGTCTCAGACAACTTGCCTCTGCCCTGCTATTCCTTTCACTGCATACCTTTCATTAAGGGAAAAGTATACATTAATGTTAAGTGTCACCATAATTTGCCAGATCACTTGCAAGTGTCAAGTGTTAAAAGTCTCAGCTGTGCCCCGGGAGGGATCTTTTTTAATAATAGCTGTTTTAGCCTTTGTAGCTAGCACTTCGCTTGCTACCATTGTCACACAAGTCCCTGCGCTCTTTATTGATCGGCACCGATCGCCGCCTTTATGCGATGGCGCAGCCTCTCCAATCAGCTATGGGAAGGATCGGGATTGCGCATGACGTCATAACGTCGATGACGTCAGACGTCATGTCTGATCGTCGCCATAGCGACGACTAAAGCTCACTGGGGAGGCTCTGGCTCTCGTGGGATCGCGGCTAGGTAACCTATAGTGGCGGTGATCGGGGGATCAGAAGGGTGCAGGGGGACTTGGGGACAATGGTAGCTAGCCTAGTGCTAGCTACAAAGGCTTAAACAACTTTAATTAAAAAAATCCCACACGCGGACGCAACCTCAGAAACTGATTTTTTCCTCCCTTCATGCAAGACAGACTTCGCCTTTTCAAAATAGAAATTAAATGTGATTGTAGCTACAGTGGGGGCCCAGGGCAAAAGTAACCTGGAGCCCCCCAACAATGGGTTGAAGGAGCCAGGAAGGTGACCCAGGTGCCCATAGCAGTCAATGTTTATCTGCAGCCCAGTGCCATGTTCCGCACATATTTGCGCTAGAGGTGGAGATTAAAAAGTGCACCCCCCTCCCGTGCCCGCCCAAGTATAGGTACTGTATATTCTGGCGTATAAGACTACTTTTTAACCCTTGAAAATCTGAAAAGTCAGGGGTCGTTTTATACGCCGGGGGTCATTGATGCCGGGTGATATGCCCTATCCTGTTACCGACTCTCAGATCTCACTGCTGAGGACTGTAGTGAAGCGGTGCATGCGCACATGTGGGAGATCTGAGAGGCAGAGGAGGAGGCAAATAGGATACAAGGGCGGGCCAGAAGGGTGAAAGAGGCGTGTTTTATGGCAAAGTGCAATCTATTCTTCTATACCGCTCTGATAAACAGATAAGTAGACAAGGAGCATTGATCAATCCAAACAGTCAATCGCCTATATACTGTTATATACTGGGTACCACATACAGTACAGCACCAGTATCTGTTCATACATAGCACCAGTATATGATTTGTTTCTATTTTTATTTGGTGTGCATTGGAAGAGGGGTAGTCTTATACGGCGAGTATATCCCCAAACTCAATATTTTAACTGGAAAAGTTGGGGGTCATCTTATATGCCCAGTTGTCTTATACGCTGGTATATACGGTAATACACGTGCCCTAGTATTATAAATGCCCAGATGTGCCCCCATGCAGTATAGTAGTCAGATGGGCCACTATTGTTCCCCCCGCCAGCAAAGTTGCATGCATATCCCCAGCCCCCCCCCCCCCAGCAAAGTTGCATGCATATCCCCAGCCCCCCCCCCCCCCCAGCAAAGTTGCATGCATATCCCCATCCCCCTCCCAGCAAAGTTGCATGCATATCCCCAGCCTCCCCCCCCCCCCAGCAAAATTGCATGCATATCCCCAGCCCCCCTCCCCCAACAAAGATGCATGCATATCCCCAGCAGCCCCCTTCCCCCAGCAAAGTTGCATGCATTTTCCTATTCCTATCCCATTGCCCTTCCCCTCTGATCTCCTTCATCAGAGCCTCAGACTGCCTGACTCGCCACTGAAGATGCAGTCAGGCACATCCGTCCAGCTGCACCACAGACCACACCCAGAGACACGCAGGCCAGAGCATCCAATGTTCATACAGTAATTAAACCGAGCTGGCAATAGGAGACGCTTGGCTTGGGGGCCCCGGGGCAATTGCCCCTTTGCCTTACTGATAGTGCCAGCCCTGATTGGTCCAGGCCTTTGTCTTTCGTCAAAGGATATGACAGCCGATCGCTTCTGAGCCTCCCAGGGGGACAGCCGTGTCACACGTCTCTCCCCAGTACAGTGCTGCCACAGACCGCAGCGTTGTATATTGTAAATAGATGGTGGTTTGCCGCCTAACAGTCTCCTAGTGGCGATCACAGTTGGGAGGCGCGCTCCATGAATTAAGCAGAGATGCGCGCGCATCGACGCATGCAATCTCCTGCAAAACCCCGCCCCAGGACTTCCCACCAATTCGCATTGAGCGGTCCTGAGGCTGCCTCCACGGCCACGCCAACTGGCGTGGAGCAGTCGGCAAGCGGTTAATCTCCTTTGTACTGTTTCAACATACTTACAATTTTTATCATAGCTTTTAACACTTCAGAAAAATGGTATGGATTTTATTTATTCATATTGAGTGGTTAGTATGATCTAAGCCAGGTCTGATTGTTGACATTACTTGACAAGTTTTATGGTTTTTACCATTTAAAAAACAACAACAAATATTCTACTAGAGTTTTTATTATACTCTGGTATTTTTATGTAAATAAAATACATTCTCCCATATATGTCCTGCCTTCTAGTGTTGCTTGTGTGGTCATGGTATAGAACAGTGCTGTCCAACTTCATGGGCATGGAGGGCCATTTTTTTTTTCAGACCCCAGGTTGGAGGGCCGAAGGTTCTTGCTAGAGCCACAGGCCCCCCCCCCCCCCCCCCCCCCTAGGGAAAAAATGCAATTAAAGGATAATTAGATTGGCAGCACTTTTCACAAAATGCAATTTAAAATAATGGTGAAGTCAGAAAACACGAGGGTTCCATTGAGCGGCGCGCGGCGCGCGCCGCGCCGAAAAATAGGTGTGGCCATGGACCAGAATGCGGGTGTGGCCACGGGTGGAGACAAATTTACATGAACTTAGCAATGTGGGACATTAGATTAGGACAGTGGTGGTGAACCTTTTGGAGGCCGAGTGTCCAAACTGCAACCCAAAAGTCACTTATCGCAACAGCAATTTAAACTACATACAAACGTTTTAACTCATACATGAACATTATGGAAAATCCAAGTTGAAAATAAACTGTGAAGATAAACAATATCATCCATCCTACTCCTGAAAAATGTGTTGTTTTTTTTTAGAACCTCCCAGTTTTATTTTCCGTTTTAAAAAGCTAAAAAAGTAGGTTTAATGCTATTGTCTCATGATGACGATTCAGCTTTTCCATAGTCGCACAGTTCGCAATCATGTGACCCCCAACAAGACAAATTCAGCAATCATGAGGCCCCAAACAAATCATGAGGCCCCCAACAAGACAAATTCAGCAATCATGATGCCCCCAACAAGACAAATTTAGCAATCATGAGGCCCCCAAAAAATCATGAGGCCCCCAACAAGACACATTCAGCAATCTTGAGGCCCCCAACAAGACAAATTCAGCAATCGTGATGCCCCCAACAAATCATGAGGCCCCCAACAAGACAAATTCAGCAATCATGAGGCCCCCAACACGACAAATTCAGCAGTCATGAGGCACATAAATAGACAGCATTTCACATAAATAAGCAGAATGCCCCTTTAATATGGTAGACACCTCTCACCTGGCTTCTAAATTCTCCTCTACCGGCTGCTGTGCCTGGCAATAGTGTTTTGGGCCGGATTGGGGATGATGTGTGGGCTGAAATGCCAGGTGACAGGTGTCCCCCCAGTTGAGGTAGTGACAGGTGTCCCCCCCCCAGGTTAGATAGTGACAGGAGCACCCCCCCAGCTAGATAGTGACAGGAGCCCCCCCCCCCAGCTAGATAGTGACAGGTGCCCCCCACTTAGATAGTGGCAGCTGCCCCCCACTTAGATAGTGGCAGCTGCCCCCCACTTAGATAGTGACAGGTGCCCCCCACTTAGATAGTGACAGGTGCCCCCCCCCAGCTAGATAGTGACAGGTGCCCCCCACTTAGATAGTGACAGGTGCCCCCCCAGCTAGATAGTGACAGGTGCCCCCCCTAGTTAGATAGTGACAGGTGCCCCCCACTTAGATAGTGACAGGTGCCCCCCACTTAGATAGTGACAGGTGCTCCCCCAGCTAGATAGTGACAGGTGCCCCCCACTTAGATAGTGACAGGTGCCCCCCCAGCTAGATAGTGACAGGTGCCCCCCCAGCTAGATAGTGACAGGTGCCCCCCACTTAGATAGTGACAGGTGCCCCCCCAGCTAGATAGTGACAGGTGCCCCCCCTAGTTAGATAGTGACAGGTGCCCCCCACTTAGATAGACAGGTGCCCCCCACTTAGATAGTGACAGGTGCCCCCCCCCCAGCTAGATAGTGACAGGTGCCCCCCCCCGTTAGATAGTGACAGGTGCCCCCCCAGTTAGATAGTGACAGGTTCCCCCCAATTAGATAGTGACAGGTGCCCCCCCAGTTAGATAGTGACAGGTGCCCCCCCAGTTAGATAGTGACAGGAGCCCCCCCAGTTAGATAGTGACAGGAGCCCCCCCAGCTAGTGACAGGTGCCCCCACCAGTAGCGAGCCCATTACCTCTGTGTCCCCGCGGGCCTCTCCGGTGTCCCCGCTGGCCTCTCCTGTGTCCCCGCTGGCCTCTCCGATGTCCCCGCTGGCCTCTCCTATGTCCCCGCTGACGATGCCGCTGCTGCCTCACAGATCAGACCTCACAGATCGCGGCGACTGAAGCAAGCAGAGCGCGCGCATGACACCCGCGCGGCAGAACGTCACATGCGGAAGTGAGTAATGATTCACTTCCGCATGTGACGTACTCCGTGCGGGTACCATGCGCCCTCTGTTTACCTCAGTCGCCGCGATCTGTGAGGTCTGATCTGTGAGGCAGCGGCAGCGGGGGGACATAGGAGAGGCCACAATAAGAGGGAGCAGGCATGGCGCCCATAGCGCAAGCCATGCCTGCATCCCAGGGAGACGAGCAGGCCGCAGCAGGTGGCCTGGCGGGCCGGATGCGGCCCGCGGGCCACCAGTTGGACAGCACTGGTATAGAACAATCAATTTGTTTGGCTGAAAAACTTGTAAGGTTCTGATTTGCTTTGATCATTTCCTAGCACATGACTTCGCAGTAAGTCAGAGCCTTACAAACAACTGATCACATGCTCCTCCATGAGTTTTGCTAGATGCAGGCAATGCTTCCCTCTTGGCTAACCCACATTCTTTTTTCAGTCATCTGTTTTTAGAGTGAGCGATAGACCTGTTTTTCTACACTCACTCCTGAATATTATCTCTCCTATAATAAATTCTGTTCATTGGACATATGAGAGTGATACATTCTGCTTGCATATAATAAAACTGTGCATAGAGTTGAAAGGCAAAGTAGCAATCAACAGGGAGCAGAGGGAGAAGAACATGAAAAATTTGAGAAAGCTCAAACACTCCCAGACTGAGTTTAGCTGACTGTTGCTGAGATCATTCCAAACATGGGAAAGTAAAAAAAGATCCATAGACTGATACACAGAAGACAGTCCACTAGTGGGCTGACTTTTAGGGCTGGTTCAGACGGACGTCTGCGTGGCGTCGCGTTTGGGGGCGTTGCGGTGGCTGCACGGTCAGGCTTTCAGTAGCCTTTGCGTCGTGTTCCGATGCGGTCACGTTTTTTCCCCTAGGGGAACATTAGCCATCGCGGTTGGCCGCCCCCTGGAAGCTACATGTCGCATCCAGGGGCAGCTCGAACGCTAGCGAAAATCGGGACCCGAATGCCGCGTTTGTGTAAACGCGCGCAAAAGCTCGGTGTAAACGCTCCCATTCGCTTGAATGGGAGCGTTTACCGTGACGTTCCGAACGCCTGCGGTAAACGCTCCGCAAGCGTCCGTCTGAACCAACGCTAATGAAAGCTGTCACAGGCCAGTAGCAGGAATGGCTGATACAGACCACTTATACCTGAATATTCATCATAGCTCTGGCCCGAAGTGGGAGAACATCACAGAAGCAGAACACCGTTTGCTGCTGCAATTTTTACCCTAGTGAATTGAAGCAACATTTTCGGTAAATTACTGAACTATTGCCACTTCTGTGGAAATCTTAGTGAATTTGGCAAAAAGGCTAAAACACTGAATACATTATTTTACCAACCTATTATTTTTACCCAACAGCCAGGCCCGGATTTACCTCACAGGAGCCTATAGGCACAGATGTCCTGGACCTTAGATTTCGCCCTCCATGAATTTATAAACCCCAACCAAACTGTACTGTAAGTGTGCTGGCTGTCCCAGCTGTCAATTCTCACTTACTTACTTAGAAACAACATTAAGTAGCTAAAGGTGCCTCCAAGTATTCAGGGGAGGACTGGGGGCTTTAGGCCTGGGGGGAAACGCAACCTAGAGGCCCTTTCACTGCAGCGCCAGCCCAAATCCATATCTTTTTGTGAGCAAATATATATAGTGTAAAGCAGGAATACATGCAATCATATAAAGTTAACCCCCCTCCCCCAGCGAGCCAGGCTTGGGGTAAAAAAAAAAAAATGCTATTAGCAGTAAGGAAAACCTTGGTCGGAGTGACTGCCGGGTGAGCTATGGCATAAAGTGCATCGGAGCTGGATTTATAACTCTATCTTCTGATGGATACTTCCAGTAGGATAATGCACCATGTCACAAAGCTCACACCATCTCAAACTGATTTCTTGCCAACAGATCTAATTTATGCTATATAAATACATAATAATAATATGGTAGGACATTAGACTGTGACTATGGTAGGATTAGATTGTGAGCTTCTCTGAGGACAGTCAGTGACATGACTATGTACTCTGTAATGTGCTGCAGAAGATGTCAGTGCTATATAAATACATAATAATAATAATATGGGAGGACATTAGACTATGGTTATGGTAGGATTAGATTGTGAGCTCCTCTGAGGACAGTCAGTGACATGACTATGTACTCTGTAATGTGCTGCAGAAGATGTCAGTGCTATATAAATACATAATAATAATATGGTAGGACATTAGACTATGACTATGGTAGGATTAGAGTGTGAGCTCCTCTGAAGACAGTCAGTGACATGACTATGCACTCTGTAATGTGCTGCAGAAGATGTCAGTGCTATATAAATACATAATAATAATATGGTAGGACATTAGACTATGACTATGGTAGGATTAGATTGTGAGCTTCTCTGAGCACAGTCAGTGGCAGGGCTGTGGAGTCAGTACAAAAATCATCCGACTCCAACTCCTCAGTTCATTGAAACCGACTCTGACTCAACAGCCCTGGTCAGTGGCATGACAATGTACTCTGTAAAGTACTGCAAAAGATGTCAGTGCTATAGAAATAAATAACAATAATAATTGTATGGCATAACATTAGACTATAGCATGATTAGATTATGAACTCCTCTTACATCATCAGTGACATGACTGTGTACTCTGTAAAGTGCTGCAGAAAATGTCACTGCTATACATAATAATAATATGGTAGGACATTACACTATGACTATGGCATGATTAGATTGTGAGCTCCTCTGAGGACAGTCAGTGACATGACTATGTACTCTGTACAGTGCTGCAGAAGATGTCGGTGCTATATAAATACATAATAATAATATGGTAGGACATTAGACTATGACTATGGTACGATTAGAGTGTGAGCTCCCCTGAGGACCGTCAGTGACATGACTGTGTACTCTGTAAAGTGCTGCAGAAGATGTCACTGCTATACATAATAATAATATGGTAGGACATTACACTATGACTATGGCAGGATTAGATTGTGAGCTCCTCTGAGGACAGTCAGTGACATGGCTATGTACTCTGTACAGTGCTGCAGGAGGTGTCAGTGCTATATAAATACATAATAATAATATGGTAGGACATTACACCATGACTATGGTAGGATTAGACTGTGCGCTCCTCTGAGGACAGTCAGTGACATGACTATGTACTCTGTAATGTGCTGCAGAAGATGTCAGTGCTATATAAATACATAATAATAATATGGTAGGACATTACACTATGACTATGGCAGGATTAGATTGTGAGCTCCTCTGAGGACAGTCAGTGACATGGCTATGTACTCTGTACAGTGCTGCAGGAGGTGTCAGTGCTATATAAATACATAATAATAATATGGTAGGACATTACACCATGACTATGGTAGGATTAGACTGTGCGCTCCTCTGAGGACAGTCAGTGACATGACTATGTACTCTGTAATGTGCTGCAGAAGATGTCAGTGCTATATAAATACATAATAATAATATGGTAGGACATTACACTATGACTATGGCAGGATTAGATTGTGAGCTCCTCTGAGGACAGTCAGTGACATGGCTATGTACTCTGTAATGTTCTGCAGAAGATGCCAGTGCTATATAAATACATAAAAATAACATGGTGGGACTTTACACTACGACTGTGGTAAGGATTAGATTGTGAGCTCCCCTGAGGACAAGTGACGGGACTATGTACTCTGTAAGGTGCTGCATAAGGTATATATACATATACACACACACACACACACACATTATATATACACAGCAGTGTTCTCCCCAGGCTCTTTTAGCCGGGTGATTACCCAGCTAGTTTGCTATAAGCAAAGTTGCGCAAAGAAGCACCAGCCTTGCATTCTTTCATATTGATGCACCCGGCTACTATTTCATGCCACCCGGCTGGAAAAAATTTCTGGGGAGAACACTGCACAGTACATATATAGTGTTTGTGCGTGCGTGCGTGCGTGCGTATATTGTTGTAGAGTGTGTGTATAATGCTGTGTGTGTATATTGTTGTGTGTGTGAGTGTGAGTGTGTGTGTGTGAGAGAGAGAGAGAGAGAGAGACACAATGAATGATGGAAACTGAGAGAAAATGAAAGAGGGAGACAGACAGACAGACAGATGCATGGAAATGAGACAAAAGGGAGAGAAATATGGGAAAGAGTGGGGGACATAAGAAAGATGAGAGGGGAGAAATTAACCAAGACAAACAAGGGGGGGGGGGGGGGGGGGGAGGAAAAAACTGCAGGGAGATCTCACCAGGACTGCTGGTTTCCTATGTCCCGTTTGGCAGTGACATGTATTTGGGAGACAGGAGACAGCAGGGGAGGAGGGGGAAGACACACACACACACTGTAGAGGAAGAGTAGATAAGAGGAGATGAGATAAGGACTTGCAGGCAATCGAGCTTATCTAAATTATCCCAACTTACACAGATGTTGCGCTGTGCAGGTCCTGCCTCTCCCTTCTTCCCAGAGGAGCTCGCAGCTGCAGCAGTTCTGTCTCCTCTCACCCTGCAGCAGATTCACTCACTGCTGGCCGCGGTGAGTTCACATGCTGGTGCAGTGAAGGCCAGGCTGTAGGGGACCTTTCAAAATCACCGCTGCCTACTCGGGAAGACAGGGGGCGTGGCAGCAGGAAGTAGATAAGAGATGTGAACAGCCTGCGTGTATTGGTGGTGATGCTGGCTGCCCCGCTGATTCTCTGTCGAGTTCTCACCCTCCTTTTCAGCTGGCGGCCCGAAACACAGTGGAAGGAGGCGGCCCGGGGGGAAAATGCCCCCCATCCCCCCAGGCCAGTCCGCCTATGCAAGTATTAGGTGGCTAGACAACCCTCAGAATTAAGTAGCTAGTGGTGCCCCTGACTGAAGAGAGATCTGGCCAGTGGTATGCCAAGATCTGGGTGAGTAACCTCTCATTTACACTCTCACAGGACTATGCATAAGAAAGAAAGGAGGGAGGCGGTCATGGAGGGGAGTAAGCCACCTTTCCATCATCAGGTGCCTGTAGGCATGTGCCTACTGTGCCTTATGGTAAATCCGGTCCCGGGGCCGGAGCTACCATAGGAAAAAATGGGCTATTGCCCCAGGGCCCCAGAGCCTGTAGGGGCCCCCAAGGTGTCCCTCCCCATCTTAACTGTTGCTAGCGAAGGGACTCTGCAGAGTCTGTTAAGTTGGTAGCTGATTGGGGGAGGGTCAGTAGTCAGCTCAGGGGCCCAGGAGGGAAATTTGGCTGCAACAAAGGGCCTCTAATGATGCTTTTTAATGGGGGGGGGGGGGGGTGTCTGTTGGGGGGGCCCCCAGGCTAATTTTGCCCTAGGGCCCAATTGTTACTTGAACCGGCCCTGTCTGGCCCTGCCAACAGCCCTTAATGAATTGAGGCCATTAGACAACAACATTGTACAGTTTATCAATCTTTATTATTCAATATCATCAAAAAACTACAGTCATGAATTTAAAAACACCTAAAAGGTATTGTTGACTATTCCGGCCTGTATATGTAAATTTACATATATCAAATTTCATGTATCATTATCATGCGGTAATGTAAGAACTCTATATTTGATAGCTATACCTCAGTAATTCCCATAAGGGAACCTCACTGGAGTAGAAACCCAGGTATTAAAAAGTGCTAAAAAGAATGTGCAAAAGTCTGAAAGACAAGTAATTGATTATCAGAATAAGGTGCTTATCCCGACCTGCAGGTAAATGTGACCAAAGAAACGCAATGTGCTGATAAAACAATATGTTTCAGATGCAAACAACTGACAAAATTACAACCTTCTGTAAGTTACAGCAACATAGGAAAAAAAGTAATTTACAGTGCATTTTACAATGGGAGAAATGTACATTTTTCTGTATATGTATGTATTTTAAATTTTACAATTTTTCATGCTGAGGTATGTATCAATGCTGCATGAGCCACTTTTTTTAATTCACGGTTATTTAAAATACAGTATCTTGCTATTTTAATTTACAACCAACAATTTTTAAAAAATTGAGCAGGGCCACTAAAGGGGTGTTTGGTCCACTCCCTTTGGTGTATAGTAAGATGGAAAATTCTATGAAGGAGCTAATTGCAGTAAAGACACAGAAGGAAACATTGCATATCCAGGTTTCACTCTTACTTTCCTGAAGTCAGCTTTCCACTTAGGATGTTGTTTCCTCTTTCTGTAACCCTGCAGCTTTTTAATTCACAAGACATAGACTTATAGCATTCCCATTGACTATTTCCACTTGCTTAGGAAGTCACTGCAATCTATGCATCACATACAGCAGTGCAACTAAAGGTGGCCACTAAAGATCCAATTTCTAGCGAAAAATCTTTCTTCTTTGACGAAAATCCAATCCGACAACTGTTTTTATAATCGTTTGTAATCGATTATACCCATCAATGGAGATTATTTACAAGCAATCTGATCGGAATTTGTGATCGCTCAAACAATTTTTCTCTAGAAATTGGACCATTAGTGGCCACCTTAAAGGGAACCTTAACTAACAGGGATATGGATGTTTTCTTTTAAACAATACAAGTTACTTAGCAGTCCTGCTGATCTCTGGGTTTGCAGTTCAGTCAGAGCACCACCTGATCTACATGCTTGTTGAGGGGCTGTGGCTAAAAGTATTAGACACACAGGACCAGCAGGCGAGTCTGGCAACTGGTATTATTTTAAAAGGAAAAATCCATATCCTTCTCAGTTTAGATTCCCTTTAAGGAGCTATGGGCCCCAGTGCGAGTTGTACATTGCGCCCCCCCCCCCCCCCCCCCCCCAGCACTCTATACATAACAATTGATTTGGCGCACCAAAACCTGTCAAGGACAACCACAGTATTAGAAGTGAAAGCAAGGGATGCGGGGCAGTTTGTTTATGATTACCACTATTCAAAGCATCTATAGAAGTGGTTATTACCAGCACAGGACCAATAAAGAGCTAATACTGCAGTTGAGGGAGGGCTCTCTGGCCCAAGGGCCGCAATGCAGTCGCAACCTCTGCATCCCTTATTGCTACGCCACTGTGAATCACATGCCATTTTGTATTTGAGTTTGTTAACCTTGTTGATACCAATTCTACCTTTTTTTCAATTGGAATCCAGCTAAAACTTTCTAAACTTTGCCAAGATGTACACAATGAACTTCTTTACGGCCACACAAGACACTCGTGTACAGATGGTCCTCTAATGATCATCTAATCTAATGATGACCTGTAGCATGTCCTGCAGTGTAGCTGCAACCGAGCAGTTTTGATTTCTCTGCTTGCATTTGGTTGCTCAGTTTTGATTGCATTCGCAATAATTCTCATTGCCATCTGCAATCACTCTGCAGTTCAGAGTAGCTAAGGATGTTGTCATGAATCCACCTATGGCTTGCTGCAATTGAACTGCAGCCAGACAGCTGTCAATTTCTTACATGCATGTTGTTGCATAATTTTGCATGCATTTGTAATGAGAGTCCTTTCGCTCCACAGTCAGCTTGCAGCCTTCAATCAGCCTAACACAGGATTGAGCAATTACCATTCAGCTATGTGGGAATTTGCATGTCTGCTCTCATTGGCTGATGTCCATAGAAAAGCCTGCTTCTCCTCTCACACCTCGCCCGTCATAGCGTTCAGCTTTACCTTAGTTGACTGCTGGGTTCCTTGTGTGAAGTTTGAATTGTATTGCATTACATTGCTTTGCTTGCATGGACGTTCACTGGACCCACGGGGGTACAGTGAAGTCTTCCTATCCTGATAGCTTGGAGACTGCCTTCACCACATTGGTGACTGGTAGTATTCCTGCTAGTTCTGTTCCTGTGAATGTAACTATAGCTGCGGTTGCTATTCGTTGCGTTCCTTCTTGTTTGTCTTGTCTGACCTTGTGTGGATGTTTGCTATTGCTCGGGCAGCAATTAGATTGGCCATCAATCCTTCTGTCTGTCTGCTCCTGCTGGTCTTGTACCTGTGGCCATAACTATAGCTGTGGTTGCTATTTGTTACGCTCCTACTTGTTTGTCTTGTCCGTGCCTGCATGGACGCTTGCTATCGCTAGGTCAGCGATTAGATTGGCAAGCATTCCTTATGTCTGTCTGTTGTCTGTCCTTGTTACTCAGTGTGGTGGACATCAAATGCTCAGTGCTGCAGTCGCTCTGAGCAACCATTGTGTCTTGTTTATTCTGGCGGTTATTGGAAGCTCAGAGTTGAGGTCGCTCTGAGTGATCTTGCTCCCTTGTTCATAGTTCCTGGTGTGATCTGTGCAATCTCCTCCACAGGGGCATTCCACTCTATTACCTAATATCACCCAGCTGCATAGTCTTGCTTGCTCTGATGGTACTCTGGTTTTCCCGGCCTCAACCGCTATACCTTGCACATTAAGACCTGGGGGCAACCGAAGTCAGGAGACATATTCAGTGTCCTGTTCAAGCCTGGGCTTGTCTATAGGTTAAGACCGTGGGCCGAGCTCAGAGCTACGGCACTAGATTGTGTTATAGTTGCTAAAGGAAAACAAGAGATCTGCCAGGCATCCACTTCCTGTTAAGATAATTTGCAGTAAAGAATGGAAATTCAATGACAGTACTCCCAGGCATTGCACTGGCTTGCTGAAGTCAGATTTTCATTCTGGCACATTCATGGGGGGGATCTTTTTTGCATATCTGCACTTGCACAAGTACAGTAATTGCATAGAGTGATAGCCCCATATACAAATGCCACTTGTATAACTCATTATTTAGCTAGACATTGCTGGCTGGGCCCTTTTGTAGCACAGCCCCATAGAGGTCTTATCGGCAGCTGTGCCTAAGGTAACAAATGACTACGTTTTCATTATCTTTACACTCATGTGACCTGTTTATTAACAAGGAAAAAGCCTGTCCTATAGTTACTGACTAAATCCATGGATAATGTGAGCGTAACATTTCATGCTCATGATCAACATGTCATTCCAGGCTTTGTTTACAGCGTAGAGTGAGAAGTGCAGTGGGTAGAAAGCACATTTTGTATGAGTGGGTGTCATTTTTCTGTATCACACCATAATATGCTGTGCTCAGAACATGTGGCTGCATAACTATTTGCCAAAAGAAATGTTCTTCTCACGTTCTCCCCGGTTATAAATGTCTGCAGTTCTCTGTGCACTACATCTCTTGTAATTGTATGGCTGCACTTCCGTGAGATCAAGAGTGTTATGATGATTTGAGGTTGCAAAGCGTAAGTGGAAATTTATCCTCTCAAGAAAGCAAAACAAAGCAAGTACTTAATCACAGGATTACACAGGCAGACAGTAAGGAGGTCTGCACACAGCTGGAAACTGATACACATATGGCATAGCTGCATTTTACACAGAACTCTCTGGTCTTAAAGTGGTCCTGAATTCTGAATACACACTTGCCTTTTGCCATTTATTCAGAATTTTTTTTCCCACTAATAGTAATAAAAATATTTTTTCTGCCTCTTGCCTCCTCCTCTGTGACCCCAAAGCCTCTGTCCCTCATTTATGTTCTCCAGCTTAAGCATGGACAGTGTGACATTTGTCGTCACGTTTTCTTCAAAAATGGGAAGAAAAGAGCTCTCACAAGGCGTTCCATGTCTGAGGTGCTTGAGTAACAGACAATGTGATTTTTTTGACCTGAAGAATATATGTTCTACTTTACTTCCTCTACCGAGGTAAGGCCCGGTTCACATCTGTGTGGGGACGCGAACCCTAACAGCAAGAGGGTGAGGGAGGGTGCAGCAGCCGGGTGGGTGAGCGAGGGTAACCGGGCCTTAAATACATACCTAAAGGCCGGCATCAGAGGCTTCCGTCTTCTTCCGTGTCATGTGACTACATGATGACGCATCATGTGCCTAGTCACATGACGCACTGTGTAATCACAGCGCAAGAAGAGGAAGCTGACAAACGGAATGAAAACCATTATTGGTAGTTAGTTAGAGAACAACATGATGCGGTGGGGAAAGTTGTATAAACTACTGCTCTAGCAGAGCGGAGGCTAGACTTATACCTTACGCAGCACAGCAATGATCTCCTGCTTCGCTATGACCCCACACCCTTCCATTTCCCGGCAAATTCTGAATGAGTGTCTCTGACACACAAGCACTTGTCACTGTACAGGCCACCGGCGGACATACGCCTGTGCACCTGCATGAGGGTCGGGAGGTCCAGCCAAGCTTTAGTATACATTGGCACCCAGCTTTTCCTGAAGGAAGGCAGCCTGTATTCTGTACTAAGTGAGTCATTCAGGCTCTGCAACCGATTTATCCGTTAGCACCAGGCACTCGGCTAAATGGAATCCACCAGACACTGACGCAGATGAAATGATCAAAGATTTATTCGTGACCTAACAGTGGTCACTGTAGAAATGAATCAACCAAATACACTTCAATGTCACAATCCACTTTCCTTGCACATCAAAGGTCAAATAATACAATCTCCTGGTCTTCACTGCCGGTACATCGGTAAAAGCTGTGGAATAAAAAGGTTAGTTACACACAAAGTATTTGAGCTACAAAGGTCTTCTTGTACAACAATCCACTTTACAGCATATACAATACACAGTACCGTTGTTGGGCGTGGGCTGGGGGCAAGGGGTTGGTCTACTGAGCAATTCAGTTCAGTTCCTAAACAGTTCTCAGTCCCTTCAAACCAAGTCCAAGCTTTATTGCTCAGCAAAACCTTGAGGGGACTCGTGACAGTTCTTGAGAAGGTACTAAAACTATTCACAATTTTGCTGGTTGTTCCTGAAAAGTACGTTCAACTTGGTCACAGGTCTGTTAGGCTCTTACTCTTTGTATGGTCACACTCAATTTTCTGTACCTCCAAACACCTCCCCTTGGGATAGGGCCTCCCAAAATAACAAACAAAATAAAATATAAATCAAATAATCAAAAAGGGTTAGAACAAAATAAAAATAAATAAAATAAAATATAAAGTGACCGATGCACCCCTTTATACCACCAATATCACCCTCTTACAATAGAACTTAGTTTAAGTGCACTTTGATGTCAAGGCTGAATAAGTTCTAATTTAGAGGTGATGCAAAACTTAGTTGACTTTATATTTAGATCAGATATCACCTGGTTTATCCTTCAGCACACTTTAGTATCACAAGAAGCAATGTAACTCCTCCTCCAGGACTTAATGCAAAGCGGGGGCTGAGTCAGCTATGCGGGTACTTTAGGGAGGCTACTAATGTCTCTCAGCAGCAGCTAGGCCTGAATGCACTTCTTATAATCAGCAAAACAAAAGTTTGCTTTCGTAAAACAGAAAGAATTTGCGATAATTCAGGTTGGAGTGAGCTTGAGATGTCTCCCAGAGCAAAACTGCTGAATATATGCAAATTAACCATTGTACCCTTTGAAGCTAAACACACCTCCAGAACCGCTGGAATGCAATGATGTGTCAGCTTGTTAATTTGTACAGAGCCATAATAATCCAACATGCATACAGACTGTTTCGGATTGTTTGATCCTCATCAGTGCATGGCATGGATTAATTTGGCTCTATGGAGTAGGGCTTGTGAATCCGAGAGGCACAGACTAACCAGCAAGCTCATGGTGACACAGAACTCATTGGAGTGTGTAAGGGACTACAATGGTCCTAAAAGCCCCCTTACTAAGATGTTAAGAAAAACAAAAGTTTGCTTTCCTAAAACAGAAAGAATTTGTGATAATTCAGGTTGGAGTGAGCTTGAGATGTCTCCCAGAGCAACACTGCTGAATATATGCAAATTAACCATTGTACCCTTCGAAGCTAAACACACCTCCAGAACCGCTGGAATGCAATGATGTGTCAGCTTGTTAATTTGTACAGAGCCATAATAATCCAACATGCATACAGACTGTTTCGGATTGTTTGATCCTCATCAGTGCTTAGCACAATGTCGCTGTGTGTGGAAAGATTTCTCACACTAACAGTCTCTAGTAACACCACTTTAGAACATACTCTGTGGCTTACAATTGGCCCTCAGGCCTGTACTCATCTGTCTGTAGTATCCGGCCTAGCTCAGGTCTGGGCAGGGTCTGCCGCCTCTGGTTACTGTCCAACCTGCTGCCGTTGTCCTCACTGCTCTGCACTGGTCACTTCTGTGGCCGCCGGGTTCCCTCTCACTCTCCGGGCGACTGCTATGGCCTGTGTCTCTGTCCCCCTGCTTCCTGCTCAGTACCGCCAGCTCCTGGTCTAAGTCACGTCCTCTCTCCTCACTTTCTCAGGGGCGCTCTCTCTGTCTCAGCCAGTTCACTCCGGCTACACCATGTTATCTCCGCCCCCTGCGCCTGCGCAATAGCTCTCTGACAGGCCGGCGTGGGGCTTCTAGAAAGTTCCAGCAAGTTCCCTGCTTTGCATACTCTGGTCGCTTAGCAACAGTCTATGCGACCATGCGGACGCTTACACTTCCTTCTCATGCGCTGTTTTAGTTCCACAAACCTGGCGTCTAGGGCTTAAAGGCACCACACACATAAAAATACATTAGTACTTTGTAACCCTCTTTTGGGGGGTTACAGCTCCTACCTGCATACCTCAGGGCTGGGGTGCCTGAAGATCATGTGACCACTACTGCTGCCTACTCTGGTTGCTGGGTACCATAATTAAGTTCAGCTGGAGTAGTGATCTCCCCACGCTCATGATGTGACAAGGTAATCTGCATATGGTGCTCTCTCCTCTGCTCCTGTGTTTGCCTCTCCTGACCTCTATCCACCATGTATCTCTCACCCAGGGCAGTTTCTAGGCTAAATTGCACCCAGGGCGTGGGTGTAAAAATTGCACCCCCTATCCCCATGGACTCGCAAACCCTTACTCTTTAGGGTCAGTCACACAGCCACAGGTGACAAGTAAATCTGCCTACTTACTAATGACCAGCCGCTCATCCAGAAAGCAGCAGGGATCAGGAAAACACACAGGAGAAGAGATCTCGGAAAGCCAACTCCCCCATGGCCGCCACGCACTGACAGCCTGCAGTACCGCTACAGGACATCAGGTGTCATCACGTGGTGGTGACGTGATGATGAATTGACGTTGGCCACAGGCAGCCCAGGAGGAGTCAAGGAAGCTTGATCATGTTGGTAATCTTCTTTCTTCTTCCATTTGGATGCGCCACGAGTCACAAGCTCCTAGCGGTTATATCCTTCTGCCTGCACCCCCCTTCTTCTACTTGCCGGTCTGCGCCTAGGGTGGTCACCCTGCCTGCACTACCCAAGAAACGGCCCTGCTCTTACCCCATGTGTATCTCTCTCCTTGTGGCTGCCCGTATCTCTACCCTATGTGTGGCTATCTCTCCCTGTGTGTATCCTCCCACGTGGCTTTCCCTCCCAGCCTGTGCCACTCTTCCTCCCTATGTTATTACGCTCTATGTGGCTGTCCCTCTATCAATGTGACACCACCCCCATGTGGCTGTGTCTTCCTCTGTCTCTCCCACCCTGTGACACTACCACCCCCAGCTTCCCCCTTCCCCACCATCTAAGTGGCTGTGTGTCATTTCCCCGACCTCATTTTTGTTCCTCTCTTTTTCACTGTCACACTTTTACACCCTCTATTAGGCACACAGTACCTGCATATTAGAAAGCCGAGAATCTCATGTGTGCGCCTTTCTCATGGCCTCGTTAATCTGTCAAAGTCTGATCACTAACTGATGAGAGAAGGTTGAGCCTTGTGCATTTGTTCTTTCTGTCAGCCGCCACCTGCGCATACACAACCTATTGCTCCTCCTCCCTCTCCATTGATCGTGCGTGTGCGTGTGCCTGTGTGTGTGTGTGTGTGTGTGTGTGTGTTGCATGAAACATTTTTAATAGATTAAATGTTGGAATTCATAAAAGCAGTACATATATGAACACAGAGGCGGCCTTTGGGGGTGGCAAGTGGGGCGATCGCCCCAGGCCCCGCACATGAAGAGGGCCCAGCATGTCATGCCCGCCATACCATGCTCATTTTGGTGGTGGTGAAGGAAAGGTCTACAGAAGTCTAGCTGTTAGTGTTCTGAGCAGTGTGTCATTTACAAATACTCAGATTTTCCTATTTTGTTTTACACACCTTATATTTTGCACCGCCCCCCCCCCCCCCTTTTATTGCTTAGGTTTTCGTCTTCAACATGCTTTACTGTACTATGCCATTTGCATTTTTGAAATGAATTTCTGCACTGACATGAAGCTTGCCAAATGTCAGATTAAGGTAACGTAAAAGAGCATCAGTCTGAGGGCCCCAGGGGCATTTAAGTCAGTCAAGCATGGACTGGAGCTAGAGGGGGCTTGGGCTGGAGCTTTTAAACTGGCTGGGGATTGGTGCTAGGTTTCATGGGGAGCTAGGGATAGGTAGAGGCTGGCTGGGGAGCTAGGGATAGGTACAGTTTGATTACTTTACGTATTGTAATTGTCCCTGTATTGGTTGGCTTAGGGGCCTTTAACAAGTTTTTAAACAATAATAAGGCATACTGTTTTAGAGGTGGACAAGCCCGTGACTGTGGTGGTACGGTACATGGCCTTCACTTATGCCTCTAGGCCCCGCCTCTGACACTTGCCCTAGGCCCCGCGTACTCTAAGGCCGGCTCTGTATGAACATACGGTGGTAACATTTTCTTCAGAACTTTATAGAGTATGTAGTCATGTCACTGACTGTCCTCAGAAGAGCTAACAATCTAATATATTAGAGTATATTTCCTTCAAGTAGAGGGGGGCACACTGCTAATAGGTTGATGTATATTTGACTCCACCAACAGCATATCTGGGTCACGCCCACTTTCCCCTAGCGGCGCTGTGAGTAATAGCGGGACCGCCGCCGCGCGGGGCAGCATGGTGGCGGCCTCCGCTTCCCAGCCGGCTGACTCCGTCACTCATGCGAAGCAGCCGGCACACTCTGTTAGGGACACCGCCGCCGCGACTGGTGACACGGCGGCGGGTCTCGCATGGCGACAGGCGGATTGCAGTCCGCAAGCGAACGCGGACCCGGGGCCTGGCCTCTCCATGGCTCAGAGGCAAAGGGTCGCACGCGCGCGCAAAGAGGCAGGACTTTTAACTCCTACGTAGGAGGCTCAGCTGACTCACTAGTCAGCTGACCTCAGGAGGTGTCCTGATTGGTTGGGGCTCTGGGGCGGCGCTGAGTAGCTCTCTAGCTACAAATACAACTTGCCTGTCAGTAGCAAGTTGTCTGCTGTCGTGTAAACACTTCTGTGTTAGCGCGCAGACCTTAGTGCAGTGCCCTGGTGTTGATACTAAGGATTTCACACCTTAGCTTAGGATTATTATTGTATATTGATCTGTGTTTTGACTCTGGCTATCCCTGACTATTCTATCTCTTGCTGATTGTGTACTTTTGCCTATCTGATCCTTGTTGCCGACTCCTGCCTGTTCAACGATTTCACTTCTGCCTTCCGCTCCTGTACTGTCGCTGCCATCTCTGTTGCCGAACCCTTGCCTGTCTGACCTTTCTTCCTTCAGTGGAACGTCTCCCACTGGAGGGTCAACTCTGAGGCTTGCCTCTCCGAGACGCCTGCCCCAAGCAGACGATTACTGCTGGGGGTCGGGATTCCTCACTCAGTCTGGTCAGAGGATCTCACGCACGGGGTTCCCATTCAGAGGTAACCACACCTCTGAGGAATTACCGTGTGGTGGACATTTCCACACCATCTGATATTTTACTGTCTTATTGTGTTTTTTGCTGGTGTTCAGAGGTTAGCAATATATCGGATTTTTGGTGATACTGCAGATCAGGGCCGGGCCGAGGCATAGGCTGGAGAGGCTCCAGCCTCAGGGCGCAGTGTAGGAGGGGGTGCACAATTCATTCAGCTGTCATTTCTAATTGTGTTTGAAGCAGAAAGAAATAAGAAAAGGGGATACATGGCAGTGACTGCAAGCCAGATAACTAGAGATTAAGGTGTTGGGGAGGTTGTGGGCACTGTGGCACCTCTTAGTCTAATAGCAATCAGTGTGTGACGGCTGGGGTGGCAGGGATGGAGGGGCGCACTTTGGTGTCTCAGCCTTGGGTGCTGAAGGACCTTGTCCCGCCTCTGCTGCAGATCATCAATAATCGGGTATATATCTGCATTCTTGGTGATACTGCAGATCACCAATAATCAGATACTCTCTGCGTGCTGACACCGATCATGACAGGCGCTCTTTACATTCAGCATGAATTATATAACAGTAGCACCCCCTTCCATACAGGGTTTGCTCTGCCCAGGAAGGTTAGGAAGGATGGTGTTCATCAGGGGTGCTCAGCAGAGCTCGAATATTCGAGTAGCTCGAATATTCAAGCTCTTTTTCAGCTATTCGAGCTCGAATAGCTGCAGCTATTCGAATGGGCTATTCGAGTGAACTCGAATAGCCCACTCACTATTCGAGCTATTCGAGCAAACAGCGCTATTCGAGCTCGAATACCGAGCTCGAATAGCGTCATAGCCCAGATTGATGTCCTTAGAGCCAATCAGAGGGCTCCCAGGCCCTCTGACGGCAGCCAATCACAGAGGGGGACCCTGGCCAGCCCCTACCCTATAAATAGCGGCCGCCATGTTCCGTTTTTCCGTCCTTGCCTGACTTTGTACAGAGAGAGATCTGCTCCTTTGTGCTTTGGCTTAGCAAGTGCTCTATTGTGGTCAATTACCTAGCGTTTTTGCTCACATACACCTCCTATACACACCTATATTGTTATTAGTTAGATAGACATTGTATTTTAGTTAGTAGCTTTTGTGTTACATAGAGACAGGCAGCTGCTGCAGGCAAGCTTACACAGCTTTAGGCCTCAGGGCCTTGCCTGTGTGGGCAGCTGTCCTCCTGTCCTCTGTTAGTTTATTATACCAGTGTTTCTGCTGTCCTTTACTACTGAGTGATTGTATTTTCATTTTGTAGTTATACTGTAACTATACTAGGACACTCACTGTCACTGTTTGTTCATAGCTCCTGCGTGTGTGCGTGCAGTACACACACTCTATTTCCTTCTGATTACTACTGATTATTGTAATTTCTAGTTGTACTTACTGTTACTACTTACTACTAGGGACACTCAGTCACTGTTCATAGGCTAGCTCCTGCGTGTGTATGTCCGTGCACTGTCTGTACAGTACACACACTCTATTTCCTTCTGATTACCACTGATTATTGTAATTTCTAGTTGTACTTACTGTTACTACTTACTACTAGGGAGGGACACTCAGTCACTGTTCATAGGCTAGCTCCTGCGTGTGTGTGTGTGCGTGCACTGTCTGTACAGTAGTACACACACTCTATTTCCTTCTGATTACTTATTGTAATTTCTAGTTGTACTACTTACTGTTACTACTTACTGTACTAGGGACACTCAGTCACTGTTCATAGGCTAGCTCCTGCGTGTGTGTGTGCGTGCACTCAGTACACACACTCTATTTCCTTCTACTTAATCTGATTAATACTGATTATTGTATTTTCTAGTTAGTGTACTAGGGGACACACTCACTGTTCACTGTTCACACTTACTGATTACTGAATTATTGTATTTTGTATTAGTACTGTACTAGTAATCACTTAGCGATCTAATCACTTAGTAATTAGTGTCACCTCACCCACCAACCCACTCCATTAAAGTACCCCACTTTTTCACCCGCCCTTTTAAAAAACTTTTTTGTTTACGCCCCAAAACATCTAAGAAGTCTGGAAGTGGCAGCCAGCGCGGTTTGGGCAAGGGGAAGGGCAGCAAGGGAATCAAGAGGAGAGGGAGCAGCATTGTGGCAAGCCGCGGCCGCGCCACCATGCACAGTTCCGCAGCAGCAGCAGCTGCGTCAGTGGCTAACATTCCTCCTATAGCCACTGGCCGTGGACGCCTTGGGCGCCGCCCAGCAGGAGCAACTCACGCTGCAGAGACACAGCAGCAGCAGCGTGTAGTACCTTCTCCTATTTTCCTCCAGCCGGGTCGGAAACGTCCCATTGAGGAAAAGGATGCAGCCACTGTGGTGCAACTGATGACGGAGGATGAGCAACCCGCCATCAGCTCTGCATCCGAGGCCTCCACCCTCACCACCACCACCACCCCTGTTCGCAGCAGCCGCCCAGCAGGGCCTGGGGAGGAGGCCAGTTCACCGTCACAAGTTGGCGACCTGTCACTCAGCAGTATTTTTACCCCAGGCACCATCAGGGTATTGTCTGCTGTTGTTGGCGATTTGGAGGAGGAGATGCTGATGGGCACTTTGGGGGATGAGGGATTGGACAGCAAGACTGTGGCGACAGTCAAGCAGTCCATCCATGCATCAGGAGAGGAGTTTGGGGGGTCATCATCCCAGCAGGACATGTTTCAGGAGGGGGAGGATGATGATGATGATGATGACGTGGTGACAGACAAAGACTGGGTGCCGCCACCACCAGCACCTGGGGATGTCATCATCAGCAGCTCTGAGGAGGAGGAGGAGGAGGATGCGCTTGTGGGCCTTGCAAGGAGGCGCATCATTGCAAGCATTGGCAGCAGTAGGCAGGTCCCACAGCCTGCTGGTGTCTTAGGCTCAGCAGCAGCAGCAGCATCTGCCAGTACCACCACCAGCCGCCCCCAAGCCCCACCCCCCCAACCACCACAGGGAGACAGGCAGCAGCGGCTCCAGGCCGTAGGGGGTTGTTCTTGTCACCAATCTGGCGATTTTTCACAATGCCCACAGTTTTCAGCAAGTACCCCACTTGCAACCACTGTCAGCGGAAGTTGAGCAGAGGTGCAGACCCCTTAAAGTTCAGCACCAGCTCGCTCATCAACCACCTTACTGCTAAACATTTCCACCAGCATGAGGAGTTCCAGAGGCTGAAGGCATCTGGTGCTGGCAGTGGCACCACACCCATCACTGCACAGCCTTCAGCAGCAGCAACAGCAGCCACCCGCCCTCCTGCTCCTCCAGCAGCACCAGCAGGAGTGCGGAAATGCACTGCTCCTCCCCCCTCTGCAACTCCGGCCGCCAACACTGAGGCCTGTTCTGGCAGCCAGTCCTCAGTGGCCTCCTCTGCTGTGTCCGCTGATTCCCGTGCTAGCAAAAGACCACGCCAGAGCCTTTTGAGTGAGTCCTTCCAGGGGGTGGTTAGGGCTCTGCCTCCCAGCAGCCGTCGCGTGCGTCAGCTGAAAGGCTTGCTGGCACGGGCCATGTGCTCCCAACTCCTGCCGTACACGCTCGTGCAGGAGGGGAGCGACATGCGTGCGCTGCTTGCTTGTGCAGCCCCAGACTGGCAGCTCCCCAGCAGACACTACTTTGCCCGCAAGGCCATTCCTGCACTGCACCACTTTGTGATGGCCAATGTGGAGCGAGGGCTGGAGCACGCGGTTGGTGAAAGGGTCCACGTCACCATGGACTCCGGGAGCAGCCGCTTCGGGACAGGCCGCTACCTGTCCTTCACTGTCCACTGGGTCAGCTTGGTGGAAGGGGGTGAGGATGGGAGAGCAGCAGCGGGCACAGCAGCAGCAGCAACACAGTGGGTGGTGCCACCCCGCAGGGTCAGGGGAACTGCAGCAGGTTCCTCCGATCCTCTGCCATCCTCCGGCACACCTGGCCAAACCCCCCGCCTCAGCAGCAGCGTGAAGGCCCGCCACTGCCAAGCGCTGCTGCAGTTGGTCAGCCTTGGGAAGACCAAAATGACGGCAACCCATGTGTTGCCCAAACTCCAGGAGCAGGAGAGGATTTGGCTGACCCCCAGAGGCCTCAGAGTCGGAGAGGTGGTGGCCGACAATGGGGCCAATCTGGTTGCCGCAATTGACAGGGGAAACCTGACCCACATCCGCTGTCTTGCCCACGTGCTGAACCTGGTGGTGCAGAAGTTCTTGCGCACCTACCAGGGGATGGGCGAACTGCTGGAAACAGCAAGGAATGTTGTGCGTCACTTCCGGCGCTCGGCTGCAGCCTGTGCGAGCCTGGAAGACGTGCAAAAGGAGCTGGAGCTGCCACGCCATCGGCTGATCCTTGACGTTCCAACTCGCTGGAACTCCACCCTGGCGATGTTGGAGCGTCTGGTTGAACAGAAGCACGCTGTCAACCAGTACCTTGCCCTGGCCACTGTTTCCGCCGCTCAGAAAAGGGACAAGACCAGCAACATCCCGTCCATCATCCCCGATGACGACTGGAGGCACATGCAGCAGGTGTGCTTAGTGCTGGCTCCCTTTCTGCAGGCCACTAACATGGTGAGCAGGGACCATGCTATGGTCTGCAAGTGGGTGCCCCTGGTTTGTCTGCTGAACAGGGCCCTCGATGCTTTGCTGGAACAGGGAGCGGCAGCCTTGGCCCAGCAGGAGCGGCATGCAGCTGCACAGTCCACCTCTGAGGGGGAGGAGGAGGAGGACTTGGTGGAGGTCCCTGACCTTGCTGCTGATGAGGGGGATCAGCACAGCGCAGCTGAGTTGGTGCGGGGGTGGAGAGAGGATGAGGCTGAGGAGGCAGAGGAGGAGGATGAGGACAGCACTGCCGTCGATGTGCCAGCACACGTGGCCCGCCTCTTCCCAATGGCAGCGCACATGCTGACAGGCCTGCGCAAGGACCCCAGGGTGATCGAGATGAAGCAGAGGGAGGACATCTGGATCAGCATGATTTTGGACCCGCGCCTCAAGGGGAAGTTGAGCCAGTTCCTGCCGCCTGCAGGAGGAGAGCCAGCGCAACAAATAAGGAGCTTGCAGCAGGCCCTTGTTGAGCGCTTGGAGGAAGCCTTCCCCCAGCCTTTCACCCCCACTGTCCAGCCAGCACAGAGGCAGCAGCAGGTGCCTGCATCCAGCAGCAAGCGCCCCACAGACCTGCTGTCTCTCAGCAACGAGCTCTACAGGACTGTAGAGGCTCCGGCAGCAGTGACTAGAGAGGAGGTGCATGCAGCAGCATCCTCCTCCGGTCACAGCCAGCGCCTGACCCGCATGGTGGCTGACTACATGGAGTCCTACAGCGGGCTTGACAGCGATGCCCCTGTTGATCCCATGGAGTATTGGGTCAAGCGCCTGGAGATCTGATTCTGGAGCGAGCTGGCGCAGTACGCCCTGGAAGTGCTGTCCTGCCCCCCTTCCAGCGTGCTGTCCGAGCGCTGTTTCAGTGCAGCTGGTGGCGTGGTCATCGAGAAACGCTCACGTCTGTCTCACAAGTCTGTGGACAGACTGACGTTTCTCAAGATGAACCAGGCGTGGATGGAAGGCGAGTTCCTGGCCCCTGTTGTCGGCGAGAGGGGGACATGAACTGGCTGCCGGAAGAACCATCGTTAATGTGCCTTACCACCCTTTACCACCTCCTGGCTCCTGCTCACTAAGCCAGCCTGGTTCACTTTGACTATTACGTCGCCTGCAGCCACACATTTTACATCTACAGTGGGCTGCTGTGTACTGCCCTTCTGCTGTCTGTCTGTCTGTGTTTCCCACTGCCAGGGTACACAGATTTACCTTCTGCTGCCGCTCTGCCACCAGCTATTACGTCAAACAATAGCTATATCTGTGTAATTTGCTGTAAAAAAAAAAAAGTAAACCATTAAAAAAAAAAAAAAGGTTTAATTTTTCTGAGGTGCCCGGGTTGAAAACTGTGTTTTCCCAGTTGTGTATTGGACACGATGTGGGCTGCACGACCGCTGTCTGGGACCTCCTGTTGTGTTTATTTACAGCCCTGGTATCAACGCTAGGTACCAGGGCTATTATGTCACGCTGCCTACCTACCTGCTGCCACACTCACACTACTCCTCCATTCCTCCTGCTGCCGCTGCTGTCTGTCTGTGTTTCCCACTGCCAAGGGTACACAGATTTACCTTCTGCTGCCACTCTGCCACCAGCTATTACGTCAAACAATAGCTACTCACATTACTCCTCCATTCCTCCTGCTGCTGCTGTCTGTCTGTGTTTCCCACTGCCAAGGGTACACAGATTTTACCTTCTGCTGCCACTCTGCCACCAACTATTACGTCAAACAATAGCTATATCTGTGTAATTTGCTGTAAAAAAAAAAAAAAATTAAACCATTAAAAAAAAAAAAAAAAGTTTAATTTTTCTGAGGTGCCTGGGTTGAAAACTGTGTTGTCCCAGTCGTGTATTGGACACGATGTGGGCTGCACGACCGCTGTCTCGATCCTCCTGTTGTGTTTATTTACAGCCCTGGTATCAACGCTAGGTACCAGGGCTATTATGTCACGCTGCCTACCTACCTGCTGCCACACTCACATTACTCCTCCATTCCTCCTGCTGCTGCTGCTGCTGTCTGTCTGTGTTTCCCACTGCCAAGGGTACACAGATTTTACCTTCTGCTGCCACTCTGCCACCAGCTATTACGTCAAACAATAGCTATATCTGTGTAATTTGCTGTAAAAAAAAAAAAAAAAGTAAACCATTAAAAAAAACAAAACAAAGGTTTAATTTTTCTGAGGTGCCCGGGTTGAAAACTGTGTTGTCCCAGTTGTGTATTGGACACGATGTGGGCTGCACAATCGCTGTCTGGGACCTCCTATTGTGTTTATTTACAGCCCTGGTATCAACGCTAGGTACCAGGGCTATTATGTCACGCTGCCTACCTACCTGCTGCCACACTCACACTACTCCTCCATTCCTCCTGCTGCTGCTGCTGTCTGTCTGTGTTTCCCACTGCCAAGGGTACACAGATTTACCTTCTGCTGCCACTCTGCCACCAGCTATTACGTCAAACAATAGCTATATCTGTGTAATTTGCTGTAAAAAAAAAAAAAAAAAAGTAAACCATTAAAAAAAAAGGTTTAATTTTTCTGAGGTGCTCGGGTTGAAAACTGTGTTGTCCCAGTTGTGTATTGGACACGATGTGGGCTGCACGACCGCTGTCTGGGACCTCCTGTTGTGTTTATTTACAGCCCTTGTATCAACGCTAGGTACCAGGGCTATTATGTCACGCTGCCTACCTACCTGCTGCCACACTCACACTACTCCTCCATTCCTCCTGCTGCTGTCTGTCTGTGTTTCCCACTGCCAAGGGTACACAGATTTACCTTCTGCTGCCACTCTGCCACCAGCTATTACGTCAAACAATAGCTACTCACATTACTCCTCTATTCCTCCTGCTGCTGCTGCTGCTGCTGCTGCCTGTCTGTGTTTCCCACTGCCAAGGGTACACAGATTTACCTTCTGCTGCCACTCTGCCACCAGCTATTACGTCAAACAATAGCTATATCTGTGTAATTTGCTGTAAAAAAAAAAAAGTAAACCATTAAAAAAAAAAAAAAGGTTTAATTTTTCTGAGGTGCTCGGGTTGAAAACTGTGTTGTCCCAGTTGTGTATTGGACACGCTGTGGGCTGCACGACCGCTGTCTGGGACCTCCTGTTGTGTTTATTTATGCCCTGGTATCACCGCTAGGTACCAGGGCTATTATGTCACGCTGTCTGCCTCATTGACTGCCTGCTGCCACACACTCATCCTCCTCCTCCTGCTGCTGAATTTACCTCCTGCTGTCTGTGTGTTTCCACTGCCAGGGAGCACATACAATGGCGCTTCCACCATGCGCCACCAGATATTTGTTACGCTCAAAAATAGCTGCATTTCTTTAAAAGAAAGATAAAAATATATATACTTTTTATTAATACTTTGTGATATTATTTTTAGAGGTGTCCAGGTTGAAAACTGTGTTGTCCCAGTTGTGTATTGGACATGATGTGGGCTTCACGAGCGCTGTCTGGAACCTCATGCTGTGTATTTACGGCCTGGTACCACCGCTAGGTACCACTGCTTATTATCTCTCGCTGCCTGCTGCCACACAATCATCCTCCTCCTCCTGCTGCTGCTGCTGAATTTACCTCCTGCTGTCTGTGTGTTTCCACTGCCAGGGAGCACATACAATGGCGCTTCCAACATGCGTGCGCCACCAGCTATTTATTACGCTCAAAAATAGCTGCATTTCTTTACAAAAAAAAAAAGAGAAATAAGTGAAGAAAAAGAAGAAGAAGAAGATGAAGGAGGAGGAGGAGGAGGAGGAGGAGTATATACACTGTACTGAACAGAATTTTGGACACAACTTCTCTTTCCACCTTTTTTTTTTTTAAAGGAACATCCTCACATAATCACTTGCTGTTGTTACTTGGAAAAAAAGATGTTTCTTGCATCATTCACCCTCAAAACAAGTGTTGGAAGCTATTTAACCACTTCGCATCCAGACCTTGTTTTCAACTTATTGACCAGAGCAGTTTTGACAGTTTAGCTATGTCCCTATTTAATCAGAAATAACTTTATCCCTACTTATGACACAGAAATGAAATATATATTGTTTTTTTCAAGACAAACTAGGCTTTAATTGTATGCCATTTTTTCCCTCAAACAATTTTGTTTTCTAGGAATTTTAATGGGAAAACAAAGAAAAAAATAGAAAAAACATGTATTTCTCAGTTTTACCAATTCCAATTTAAAAATAAAAAGTGCTACTGTCGATAAAAAACACATTTTGTTTGGCTATTCTTACTGCTTATCACAAAACTTCGATTATGTTCTGGTCACAATTTATGGTGAAGATATTTGATTCTGAAATAGTGCTACAAAGTGTGTTTTTCACTATGAAATGAGAAAATAAAGTACCTTTAATAGTAAAAATCAATCTCATTAGCTTAGGAAACTTATATTCCCATTCACCAATTAGTCCTGCATCAGATAGTGCCAGAAATATGCACAGGAGCAAGCCCAATCCTGCACAGCACTGCTTCTGCTACAAGACGTATATCTACTGACCTGTGGCTTAGATGAAGTCCCAGAGGACGTATATCTACTGACCTGTGGACGAAGTGGTTAAGGCCAATTCGAATAGTCAGCTCGAATAATGAGCTCTAATACCGACTCGAATAGTGAGCTCGAAGTCCGAGGTCGAATCGAATAGTAAAAAATATTCGACTCGAATATTCGACCGAACTCGAATAATTTACTATTCGAATTCGACCAAACTCAAATAATAAAAAGGGGTATCCGAGCACCACTGGTGTTCATTGGGTTGGGGCCCAATTTTAGTATTTGCCGTGGGCGCTCTCATACCTAGATATGCCTCAGCATGCTTCATATATATCGGCAATCATTAAAATCAGTGCTGCCCACTGCCCTGCGATGTCTTGCAGCATATGTGCCTCTCTCCTGTGAGTTTGGGGGCACTATTGATAACCATTAGCTCTAAACCACCAAAGAACCAGTGCTATGGTACAGAGAAGGGGGAAGTATTTACAGTACAGGAGCAGTGGCTGAGGAGTGAGGGAGAGATATGTTGGATGAGGGAGGCAGTATTTAAGAGAAGTTTCTGTACTGAGAGGCACCATTTGTTGGCATGTTGCTGTAATGGGTGCAGTACTTTTTAGGTGGCTATGCCTTTGGCCAGTATTTGAGAGATGTTGCTGTCATGAGAGAGGCACCATTTGTTGGCATGTTGCTATAATGGGTGCAGTACTTTTTAGGTGGTTATGCTTTTGGGCAGTATTTGAAATTGTGCACTGCAATATCTGCACTGGGATCTGTGGTCATTTAGATACACCACTGCCACCATAATTGAAGTTAGGGTGCCTTCACACCTGTCATAGCAAATCTGCATGTGCAAATTTTGACGTGCAATTTTGACTATTTTCCTATGCGTCATAATTGCGAAAATTAACAGTACATTTTTTTTTCTATAACTTCTTGCCCCTCACCTCTATTTGCTGTGGGATTTGCAGAGGAGCGTGTTGAGCGCGTGCTTGTTTTTTTGGAAGTGTTACAACTACTGACTCTCTTATTTTTGTAAATTGTAGTATTTGCATATTTATTTATTAATTTGCAGAAAAAAAGCATATATGGGCAGCACGGTGGCATATTGGTTAGCACTCTTGGCTTGCAGCGCTGGGTCTCCAGTTTAAATCCCAGGCAGGACACTATCTGCATGCAGTATGTTCTACCTATGTCTGTGGGGTTTTTCTCCGGGCACTCCTGTTTCCTCTCACGCCCCAAAAAACAGATACATTATTTGGCTTCCCCCTAGATTGGCCCTAGAGTATGATACATACACTACACAATACATACATGATAGGGATTAGACTGTGAGCCCCTCTGAGGGACAGTTAAGGGACAATACTCTGTACAGCACTGCGGAATATGTCGGCATAATATAAATACTAAATAATAATAATACCGTACATGCAGTCCATTTTCTGCAAAAAAATTTGATGCAAAATTTGACATTAAAATGCTATGCCTTTGAGATGAACGCAAAAACGCAATTCAAATATGAATTCTGTCATGCTTGAAAGGGGTCGATCATAAGATTATATAGAGCCCCATGAATGTCTTTCTTCTCTTCTATGGTTACTTGGAACTCCCGGAGTCTCAGTAACACAGACTGATAAATTCACAGTGCAGGAGAATATAACTTTCTTCCACCTCTAAAATGAATACTTTCAACGTGCCAGATCCATAATGAGATGGACTGGAGACATGCAGGTGCATACTGAAATTGGGAACAGAAACTCCTTAAATAAATTGTAGTGTGGCACAGAAGACAAAAATGGAGATTACTGACCTGACGTGTTTAAAGAAAATGCATTTAAAAAAGAAAAGTTAACTCATTGCATTTTACAGAAGTTCTGCAGTGTGTCCTGACTGCAGATGAAGACTTTTTATCATGAAAGAACATTAAAGAATTGTGAGTCAGAACTTCAAGATCATCAGCTTCACAGTGTATATGTGTTTATTTTAAAGCACTATCGATAGATGTAAAACAAATAAAATAAATGTAGGAAAAAGTATTTATTCTCTTTTTAAAACCAAACGTATACTTAAAGAGACTGCGAGGCGGAAATAAAATAAAAAGTAAACATGCTACCTGAAGAAGGTCTTCTCCCTCAGTCCAACAATCTGGTCCTTGCAGTCCCACGTCCCTCCGTTCATCTACTGGGTCACAGGGAAGTTTTCTTCTTCTTTTTCAAGATGGCCATGACCCCAGTGGTCATGATGCTGCAGCATCTCAGCTCTCACAGACAGCTGTGACACAGAGGGGTGGGGAAGGGGTGGAGAAAGGCGGGGCATGGCTTGGGGTCGAGAGGGGTGGGAAAGGAGTGGAGAAAGGAGAAGGGGCAGAGAAAGGCGGGCAGTCTGCAGGATTGCCTATCCTGCAAATGACGCCTTTTCCCCTCTTAGGATGCCGACCACCTGCTTGTCGGCAATTACAGGGGGTTATATCAGAGGGAAAGGGGAACAGAGAGTAGTGCAAAGAGGACACAGAGGCATGTCATTAAGTAATAAACATGCCTCTGCGTTTTGCCCTAAGTGTATTTTAATATTTATTTTTAAAAAATGAAAAAAAAGGATAGACACCAGCATGATGAAGTAAAACACATGCTTTCACTTCTTACCCCAGCCCATACTCAAATAACTTTTCTCATAAGCTTTCTTCCAGGAGATACAGTATATTCTGGCGTATAAAACTACTTCTGAAAAGTGAGGGGCCGTCTTATACACGGGATGTCATTGATGCAGTGTGATATGCCCTATCCTGTTACCGACTCTCAGATCTCGCTGCTGAGGACTGTAGTGAAGCGGCGCAGGCACACATGTGCGACATCTGAGAGGCAGAGAAGGAGGTAAATAGGATACAAGCGTGGGCCAGACAAGTGAAAGAGGCGTGTTTTATGGGCACAGCGCAATCTATTCTTCCATCCCGCTCTGATAAACAGCTAGACTAGGAGAGTTGACCAATCCAACCAGTCGCCTATATACTGTTATATTCTCAGTACCACTTACAGTACAGTACCAGTATCTGTTTATACATAGCATCAGTACATGATGTTTTGTTTTATTTTTATTTGGTGTGCGTTGGAAGAGGGGTAGTCTTATATGGCGAGTATATCCCAAACTCTATATTTTAACTGGAAAAGTTGCAGAGTTGTCTTATACTCCCAGTCATCTTATACGCCAGAATATACAGTAATTTCTCAATTTACCTACCATACATATAATTGAAAAGTACTTAAAGTAGTTAAAGAAGCAATATGAAACGTTTTTCGGGGGTTTTTTTTGGATCAAGTGGAAAAACATTTCCTGTGAGAAAAATCATGAGACAAGTTAATTGGATAGGGGCCCATATATCTTATTTCACCTTACTTATATGATATCTTTTAAGCATGCAGATCGATTTTCCTTAGCTGAAAACATTGTTCCAAGTTATACTGGCCAAAATGTAAACTGTGACAAAAACAAGGGAGAAACTGAAAGCCCAGTATAACGTAGTATATATTGAAAAGTTGGTATTCAGTATACTTGAAAAGAGTAATACTCACACGCATGGGTTACCACCGAAGCAGCCACTGTATATGCAGGTAGGGAAGCTGAACCTGACCCCACACAGGTATTTAGGAAGTCGCTCTCTGTAGTGTTGAAGAAAAAGTCAAGCACCCCTCCACCTAGGGTGGATTTTAATATGGGTAGTTCACAAAGAAAGAAACAGAGGTGCCAACAAAGGATAAAAAATGGTTAAAAAGGAGGTAGTGGTGGACTTACCTCCAAGAAGATAGTCTCAAATAGTCTGGATTAAAAAAAACTATTTTTCTTTCCACCTTTAAAAAAGTATCCAATTGCAACGCATTTCGGGGGATAGTAATCACTTCATCAGGCTAATTGTTAGAGTAGTTCTTTTATCCAAGTATTCAAGCTTGGCGCCTCCATTCAAATGTGGAAATAATTTTTTATTTTAATCCAGACTACTTGAGTCTACCTTCTTGGAGATAAGTCCACCACTACCTCCTTTTTAACCAATTTTTAAAGCATTTTATCCTGCGTTGGTCACCTCTGTTTCTTTGTGAACTAAGAAATATCTAAAGTGTGTACAGGTGACCCCTGACTTCATTGGTTTCACCCTCAGCAACAAGATGGGCAGATATTTCTCATCCAATGCTCATTGTTTCTTGAGTAACTTTAAAGGAAACTCTTGTAAAAGAGTGACACTTGCATGTCCTTCGCATCCCCTTTTCAACCCAAGAGAAAAGGCACAGGGTGCATACTATTTCCATTAATTATCAGGCAATAATTAATAAATCCAGGCCAGATTTGAAGAAAATCTTATGTTCTCCAATGATCTTTGTCTAAATAAAACCTTAGTAAATTATTCTCTTAATGCTCCAGGTCACCTGAAGTGAGAGGGATGTGAGGCGGCTATATTTATATCCTTTCAAACAATGCAAATTGCCTGGCTGTCCTGCCTCTAAAACATTTACCCAGAGCCGGGACAAGGTCCTCCAGCCCCCAAGGCTGAGACACCAAAGTGCACCCCCCATCCCTCCCAATCCAGCCGTCACACACTGATTGCTACTAGACTAAGAGGCGCCCCAGGGCCCCCAACACCTTAATCTCTACTTATCTGGCTTGCACTCTCTGCCATGTATCCCTTTTTCTTATTTCTCTGCTTCAAACACAATAGTAGTATGAAAGCTGAGTGAATTGTGTACTGCGCCCTGAGGCTGGAGCCTCTCTCGCCTCTACCTCGGCCCGGCCTTGTAAATGGGGGAGTATTAAGTATACATGGGGGAGTATTTAGTATAAATGGGAATATTAAGTATAAATGGGGGAATATTTAGTGCAAGGGGAGTATTTAGTATAAATGGGGAAGTATTTAGTATAAATGGGGGAGTATTTAGTATAAATGGGGAAGTATTTAGTATAAATGGGGGAGTATTTAGTATAAATGGGGGTGTATTAAGTATAAATGGGGGAGTATTTAGTATAAATGAGGGAGTATTTAGTATAAATGAGGGTTTATTTAGTATAAGAGGAGTATTTAGTATAAATGGGGGAGTATTAAGTATAAATAGTATAAATGGGGGAATATTTAGTATAAATGGGGATGTATTTAGTATAAATGGGGGAGAATTAAGTACAATTTAGTATAAATGGGGGAGAATTAAGTACAAATGGGGGAGTATTTTGTATAAATGGCTGAGTATTTTGTATAAATGGGGGAGTATTATAAATGGGGGAGTATTTAGTATAAATGGGGAAGTATTTAGTATAAAGTATAAATGGGAGAGTATTTAGTATAAGAGGAGTATTTAGTATAAATGGGGGAGTATTTAGTATAAGAGGAGTATTTAGTATAAATGGGGGAGTATTTAGTATAAATGGGGAAGTATTTAGTATAAATGGGGAAGTATTTAGTATAAATGGGGAGAATTAAGTACAAATGGGGGAGTATTTTGTATAAATGGCTGAGTATTTTGTATAAATGGGGGAGTATTTAGTATAAATGGGGGAGTATTTTGTATAAATGGCTAAATATTTTGTATAAATGGGGGAGTACTAAGTATAAATGGGGGAGTATTTAGTATAAATGGAGGAGTATTAACCTGCTGAGCGGTCTGGACGAGCTCAGCTCGTCCAACACCGCCAGAGGCTGCCGCTCAGGCCCTGCTGGGCCGATTTTGATGAAATAAAAAGCAGCACACGCAGCCGGCACTTTGCCAGCCGCGTGTGCTGCCTGATCGCCGCTACAGCGCGGCGATCCGCCGCGTGCAGCGGCGAAAGAGGGTCCCCCCAGCCGCCCGAGCCCAGCATAGCCGGAACAAACAGTTCCGGCCAGCGCTAAGGGCTGGATCGGAGGCGGCTGACGTCAGGACGTCGGCTGACGTCCATGACGTCACTCCGCTCGTCGCCATGGCGACGAGGTAAGCGAAACACGGAAGGCCGCTTATTGCGGCCTTCCGTGTTACTTCTGGCCGCCGGAGGCGATCGGAAGAACGCCTCCAGAGCGCCCTCTAGTGGGCTTTCATGCAGCCAACTTTCAGTTGGCTGCATGAAATAGTTTTTTTTTTATTTTAAAAAAACCCTCCCGCAGCCACCCTGGCGATTTAATCAGAACGCCAGGGTGGTTAATTAAGTATAAATGGGGGACTATTAAGTATAAATGGGGGAGTATTTAGTATAAATGGGGGAGTATTTAGTATAAATGAGGGTGTATTTAGTATAAGAGGAGTATTTAGTATAAATGGGGGAGTATTAAGTATAAATGGGGGAGTATTTAGTATAAATGGGGGTGTATTTAGTATAAGAGAAGTATTTAGTATAAATGGGGGAGTATTAAGTATAAATACTCATTTAGTATTAATTGGGGAGAATTTAGCATAAATGGGGGAGTATTTAGTATAAATGGGGGAGTTAAGGAAAGGTGGGGGGAAAGGCTGCGCATCCCTAAACACATGTTGCAATTGAATGGTTAATCGCACAGGCATACACCACCTCTGCCAGACTGAAAAATGCATGCCCTGCATCCAAGACAAGTGCTAACATTTAATAAACTAGGAGGAACTTTAGCTTCCAATATGGTTTGCATGCAAAGTATATTATACTAGACACTTGCGCCACGGTGAGGCAAACCTCCGGGCAAGTGACCTAACCTAAATTTAAAACCTTGGGAGCAGCTAAGCAAAGAAAATGTGTAACTTACATTTGGTTTAACAGCGAGGAGAACGCCAGCGCATACCACTAAGGCTGCATCTGAAATGACCACCAGCTCAGTGTGCAGCATCTAAATAGATTTCCTGCACACTTCGCATTCAATTCAGATGCAAATCATATGCAAATCTGCTACTACCTGTTATGCAAACAGGAAACTCTGGAGGAGGGGCTGGGAGCAGCTAACCTGACAGTTACATAGTTACAAAGTTAAGGAAAGGTGAGGGGAAAGGCTGCGCATCCCTAAACACATGTTGCAATTGAATGGTTAATCACACAGGCATACACCGCCTCTGCCAGACTGAAAAATGCATGCTCTGCATCCAAGACAAGTGCTAACATTTATTAAACTAGGAGGAACTTTAGCTTCCAATATGGTTTGCATGCAAAGTGTATTATACTAGACACTTGCGCCACGGTGAGGCAAACCTCCAGGCAAGTGACCTAACCTAAATTTAAAACCTTGGGAGAAGCTAAGCAAAAAAAAAATGTGTAACTTACATTTGGTTAAACAGCGAGGAGAATGCCAGCGCATACCACTAAGGCTGCATCTGAAATGACCACCAGCTCAGTGTGCAGCATCTAAATAGATTTTCTGCACACTTCGCATTCAATTCAGATGCAAATCATATGCAAATCTGCTACTACTTGTTATGCAAACAGGAAACTCCGGAGGAGGGGCTGGGAGCAGCTAACCTTTCCTTAACTTTGTAACTATGTAACTATGTAACTGTCAGGTTAGCTGCTCCCAGCCCCCCCCTTTCGGAGTTTCCTGTTCGCATAACAGGTAGTAGCAGATTTGCATATGATTTGCATCTGAAATGAATGCAAAGTGTGCAGAAAATCTATTTAGGTGCTGCACACTGAGCTGGTGGTCATTTCAGATGCAGCCTTAGTGGTATGCGCTGGCGTTCTCCTCGCTGTTCAATCAAATGTAAGTTACACATTTTTTTTTTGCTTAGCTGCTCCCAATGTTTTAAATTTAGGTTAGGTCACTTGCCCAGAGGTTTGCCTCACCGCAGATTTGCATATGATTTGCATCTGAATTAAATGGGGGAGTATTTAGTATAAATGGGCAGAGCCGGGACAAGGTCCTGCAGCGCCCAAGGCACCAAAGTGCGCCCCCCCCCCATCCCTCCCACTCCAGCCGTCACACACTGATTTCTTTTAGACTAAAGGCCCATACACACGTCGGATTTTCGTGAACGACGGGTCGGCCCGGCGGATCGCTCAAACTCAATCCTATCACGCGAACGACAGTTTGTACACACGCCCGATTTAGCGGGCGAACAACTGAACGACAGGACGTTCAAACGACCCATCGTTCACGAAAAGCCGCCGTGTGTATGGGCCTTAAGAGGCGCCCCAGGGCCCCCAACACCTTAATCTCTACTTATCTGGCTTGCAGTCTCTGCCATGTATCCCTTTTTCTTATTTCTCTCCGCTTCTAACACAATAGTGGAATGAAAGCTGAGTGAATTGTGCGCCCCCTCCTACACTGCGCCCTGAGGCTTGAGCCTCTCTTGCCTCTACCTCGGCCCGGCCCTGCATTTACCCATAGACCATGAACAAGCATGCAAATCAGATGTTTAACTGAAGTGTGACTGGATTTGCCACATGCTTGTTTCAGGTGTGAGATTTAAACAATACTGATGCACAAAAGATCATCAGGACTGCCAGGCAACTGGCATTGTTTAAAAGGTTATAAATACAGCAGCCATCATATCCCTCACTCTTTTGTTGACTTTAAAGAGGAACTTCAGCCTAAATAAATATACTGTCATTAAGTTACATTAGATATGTTAATTAAAATAGATAGGTAATATCTTAATCTCTTACCCACCCTGTTTTAAGAACAGGCAAATGTTTTTGATTTAATGGGGGCAGCCATCTTGTAGTTGAAAGGAGGTGACAGGGAGCATGAGCCACAGTTCCAACTGTCCTGTGTCCTGATCATCATACCCCCCCCCCCCCCCCCAGCTGTGTGCGCTAGGTGACGAGAACAACAACATCAGAAATCCCATCATGCACAGCATCAGGGGAAAAATGCCCGAGCAGATTTCTTTGATGAGCCGGAGCTTAGCTTCTGTTCAGCTAACAATGAAGCTTAAGTAAGAAAAACAAAGTTCTGATGCTGTGAAACTGTTAAAGAAACACCAAGCCTTTTCAGTGCTGCTAAGTAGATTTTTAGTCTGGAGGTTCACTTTAAACAATAGTAGAGATTTGTCCTAAGGAGCTTGTATTTCATTTGTCAACAGCATACTTCATAATGAAATAAATCACCACTCAATTATATAAAATCAACTGCAACATCAAGATTACCATATAGATATCACAGTTCATGCTTATTTCAGTGCAACGCTGCACAACTATTGTCAAACCCAACACTAATACTTACCTTCCTCCCAATATTAACCCCTTTCCATTGCCTAGCCCTAGCCTCCTCCCCAGCAACAACCCCTTAATGGCATATAACTGTATTCTTCTAATGGTCAGTATATATCACATTAGCCTATTAGTAAATCAATTATATACGATCAACATCTTCTAGATACTGATTGGTTACCTGGTCTATTTGCATGTGCCAGTAGATGGGAGGCGAGATTTGAGTAGAAACCATGTCTACTATAGATTGCATCTCCATAGCCACTCGTGTACTACTCTCGACCATGAACCATTTCCTCGCTCTCCTGCCAACATTGATCAAGCAAGCAACAGGCATTCTCAACAGTCAATAGACACTTCAATCCTGATATCAATCGTAAATGTCATAGTTTTAATAGATTTTCATTAGATTTGACTTTAGTGCAGAATCTAAACTCTAATTTATTACAAATATTGTGTAGTGTATGCCTACCTTACTCTAGGAATGAAAACTAACCTCTCCCTTTCCAACCTCCTAACACTTTTAACCATTACGCAATCCTTACCAATACTCACCTTATGTCATCTGTTTCAGCAGGATATCAATGCTGGACTGATGCTTTGGATTGGAAGTGGTTTAGATTCCGGGTGTTGAGTGGTAAGAATCTGGCCTTCTGTGCTCTTATACATATCTTCTTGCTATGCAGCTCTGTTTTTGCCACATCTGCTCTGTCTGCTTTGCCAAATAATCAACTAACCAACCTGCTGCTCAAACTATTGCTGTTCTCTGTGCTGAACTATTAGGCTTGGAACCCACTACAAAACGCTATCGCTAATCGCAATCACTAGCGTTTTGTATGAGCGATTTGTAAGCGATTTCATGAGCATTTTCGGTAGCGATTTTAAAAAGTGTAATCAATTTGCCAGCGGTTGTGTAGTGATTAGCGTTTTTAATTCTGATTGGTCCTTTCAATTATTTTTAATTTTGTTACGGTGTGCAGTAACTTCAAAACGCTATCAAAATCGCTCTGTGTGGGTTTTAATGAACGATTATGCCATAGTTTATATACTTTTGAGTGTGGAGTCGCACTTGCTTGGCTTCTAGGCAGCATGAAGATGGGCAGGAGCCCGAAACAGTGGACTGTCCTGCCTTAAAGTTCTTTTTAAATTTGTATGTTTTTTTCCAATAAAACAGACTAAGCTTTTCTGAAGGTGGTGCGGATCTTTCTCTTCATTTGCCATAGTTTATATACTTTACATTGCAGAACCGCTAAATGCGAAAAAATGCTGCATGTCCTGCGTTTTGCGATTTGGTAATCGCAATCGCTCCAGTGGAATTTGGCCCATCCATTAACTGCTGAGCGTTTAGGGAAATCGCTAGCGGTTTGAATCACTCCCTAAACGCTCACAAAATCGCTCTAGTGGTTTTCAGCCCTTAGACACATTAGTTTCTGGCCCCCAGTCAGGTTGAACCTGGCATGAACTTTTTTTTTTACAATTGTCTGCAGTTTATAGTCCGGTGATTGCCCCAATGTGAGTGCATTTGTGTTGGGTTGTATTTGGTGACCTTGTATGTGTCGGGAAGGCCCACAGTCTGCGGTGAGCGTGTAAGGCCTGCCCCCCACGCATTCATGGTTCTGCACACGGATTCACTCTTTCCAGTCTCACTAGGCGCGCCCTACCTTTTAATTAGCACACTCACATTTTTATCTTTTGCAGGTTTTTGCATAATAGGTTTTTTGGATTATTTTTTTTATCCTTAACACTTTTCTTAGTACTATAGCTTTTCTTTGCTTTATAAACTATTACATGTTGCACACATTTGTGTTTTCCGTGCAGAGCACAAGCACTTTTTTGCGCTGCAGAGTGTCATTTATTTATCATATAGATTATACTTTCTGTCAGGATGCGTTTGTGATTGTTGATAATTTATATGTAATTTATGTATTGGACTTATTACTTAGTAGGTGAGGGCGCACTCTCTGGCTCAACCTTAAAATGGGTTAAGCGTGCAGAGTACCTGTACCCAGGTACCACAGGAAGCCCAATAGAATGTAATGTAGAACTCCGACCTACTTCAGTAGTTAATCATAATTTATTGTAGCATAAAAGTACAAACATTAAAAAGATGGTTATTTTGTACTTTTATACTACAATAAATTATGACTGAAGGGAACCTTAACTGAGAGAGATATGGATGTTTCCCTTTAAACAATACGAGTTGCTTGGCAGACCTGCTGACCTCTTTGGCTGCAGTAGTGGCTGAATCACAACCTGAAACAAGCATGCAGCTAAGCCAGTCTGACTTCAGTCAGAGCACCTGATCTGCATGCTTGTTGAGGGGCTGTGGCTAAAAGTATTAGAGACACAGGATCAGCAGGAGAGTCAGGCAACTGGTAATATTTAAAGAGGAAAAATCCATATCCTTCTCCGTTTAGGTTCCCTTTAACTACTGAAGTAGTGCGGAGCTCTACAATACATTCTATTGGACTTACTACTTGGCAGCTGGTTTCACTGATCACAATCAGATACAGGGGAGCTTTTATCTGTCTTTAATTATTTTATTTTTTGTTGGATACATCCTGAATAAAATTGACCACGGCATATACAATTTAAGCGACTGATTATGAATTATTTGCATATGGGCAACTTTTGCTTGCTAATTCCCCTTATGCCATCTGCTTCAGCGAGAGCCTCCAGTTTATGCTGATAACTATACTTGGGAAACTCTCATTTAACAATAAGTTTGAAATAAGTTTGAATCCATAGTGTTCATACTCTTTCAGTTACCTTTAGATGAGATATGCACTACATTTAGGTGCATCACTGATGGATGTGAAGTACTATATGCACTACTGCTGTCATAGTTGGTAAATATTATTCACTGATAACACCTCAGCTCCTCTAAAATCTGCACATGGTCATGCATAGTGCTTAGTAATTGAATGGGGTTAATATGTGACAAACCAGGCCGGAGTTAGAGCTCAGGAGTCTATAAGCACATAAGTTCTGTTGTCCCATACTTTGCCCTTTAACACAGGCCACACCCCTCGAGTCACGCCCCCTTTGTATGAAAGAAAAGGTAACAAGGTAATGCAGATATTACCAAACACAAGTAGACAATACCAACCAACAATATATTACCAACTACATGCAGAATTTGAGAACCTACTTCAGGAAACTTGTGGACTTGTTGCTTCCCACTCACACAATGTTAATTCATTATATGAGCAGGATATTTAGCAGCTTAATATTAACCCTTAGCAACCACCCAGTGACTTTACTGGAGGACTATTTTGTGATAATTTATGAAACAATACAAGGTAGCAGCAGGTTATTAATGAATTAGTAACAACCTTCAAGGAACATTAAAGCCTGGAACACACCTTCAATTTTCACCACCTCTATGTGGTATGAGGGCCAACAGATTTACAATACTATGAACAGATTGTGTAGTCAAACCGCTATGGCCGAGAAGTACTGCCATTACTTCTGCAGGGATAGATGCAGAGCCTGTGATAACACCCGAAGCTGCGTTGAGATGCAAATGTTGGCCAAGTTGAGATAGGTGGGGATGGTGAAGGGAGCCGGAAAATGCTACTCAAGCCTGTTTAAGGTTATAATAGTTGTTAAAGGTTGGTTTGTGCTTTAAATTGAGCTGGCCTAGGGCTCACATCAGGGCCAACCTTAGGTTTCACAACACCCTCAGCAAGACTAGACTTTGGTCAGGGGTTTACTGAGGGTGCTGGGGGTGTATGGGGGAAGAGAGGGGCTTACTGAGGGTGGGTGGATGGGGGAGAGAGGATCTTGCTTGGGGTGGATGGGGGGAGGGAGGTGCTTACTAAGGGTGCTGTGAAATAGATGAGGGGGAAGAGGGGCCTACTGAGGGAGCTGGGAGGTGGTTGGGGGAGAGATGGGCTTACTGAGGGTGCTTGAGGACAGAGGGGCTTACTAAGGGTGTTGAGGTGGATGAGGTTTAGAGGGGATTATTGGGGTTCTATAGGAGGGGAGAGGGGCCTAGTGAGGGTGCTGGAGAGAGAGGGGGCTTACTGGGGGTGCTGGGGGGAGAGAGTGGGGCTTCCTTGAGGGTCATGGGGATGGATGGGGGAGAAAGGGGCTTACTGGGGGTTCTGCACTAGAGAGGGGATTGGGTGGGGAGAGAAAGGGTTCTGATTGAATGGCTGTGAGGGGAGAGTGACAGAATAACTAGAGATGAGCGTAATGACCTAATTACGATTTTGCGAAATTTCGCGTAATTAGTGTAATTACGATTATGGCCGTAAGTACATAATCGTAATGAAGAAGGATTTCGCGAAATTTCGCGTAAGCGTAATTTTCGCGTAATTTTCGCATTACAGTCGTATCATGCCGTAATTTCGCATTAAACGCTACCGTAATTTCGCGTTAAACCGCAACGCTCCGTATAATATAAAAAAGCCGCCGACTTTAAGGGTTAATAGCAAAGCCCCCTTAAATGCTAAGAGCCTCAAATTTGGAGAATATATTAAGGAGATCAGGAGGAATAAGAGGAAATTTTTTTTTTTCAAAAAGACCTTATAGTTTTTGAGAAAATCGATGTTAAAGTTTCAAAGGAAAAATGTAAACATTTAAAAACCCGCCGACTTTAACGGTTAATAGCAAAGCCTGCTTAAAGTTTAGGAACACCAAATTCCCAGGGTATATTAAGGGGATCAGTGGGAATAAGAGGAAAAAAAATTTTTTCAAAAAGACCTTATAGTTTTTGAGAAAATCGATTTTTAAGTTTCAAGGGCGAAAATGTCTTTTAAATGCGGAAAATGTCAGTTTTTTTTGCACAGGTAACAATAGTGTATTATTTTCATAGATTCCCCCAAGTGGGAAGAGTTTTACTTACTTCGTTCTGAGTGTGGGAAATATAAAAAAAAAACGACGTGGGGTCCCCCCTCCCAGACCTCTTTAACCCCTTGTCCCCCATGCAGGCTGGGATAGCCAGAATGCGGAGCACCGGCCGCGTGGGGCTCCGCACCCTGACTATACCAGCCCGCATGGTCCATGGATTGGGGGGTCTCGGAAGGGGAGGGGCAGCCAAGCTTTCCCCTCCCCCTCCGAGCCCTTGTCCAATCCAAGGACAAGGGGCTCTTCTCCACCTCCGATGGGCGGTGGAGGTGGAGGCCGCGATTTCCTGGGTGGGGGGTTCATGGTGGAATCTGGGAGTCCCCTTTAAAAAGGGGTCCCCCAGATGCCCACCCCCCTCCCAGGAGAAATGAGTATAGAGGTACTTGTAGTACCCCTTACCCATTTCCTTTAAGAGTTAAAAGTAAATAAACACACAAACACATAGAAAAAGTATTTTAATTGAACAAAAAACATAACCACGAAAAAAGTCCTTTAATATTCTTAATTAACCATTAATACTTACCTGTCCCTTTAAATAAATGATCCCACGCAATATCCTCGGAAATGTTCTATCAGTTACAATGTAACAAAGTTATTATGTAACAACTTTGTTACATTGTAACTACGCCGCACCCGACGCCACTCGCCGCTCAGCCGCCGCATACGCGTCCGTGCAGGAAGTCCCCGCAGCTCCCGCTGTCCACCCCGCCCACATCTGTCACCCACATGTCACCCACATGTGGGTGACATGTGGGAGAGGCGGGGAGGGCAGCGGAGCCGGCGGGGACTTAGCGTCCTGCACGGACCCGACAGAGCTCTGAGCTATATAGCTCAGAGCTCTGAGAAGCATCTTTGTATTTGGGCTCCAAGGAGCCCCATTGGTCCTTAGCAGACCAATGGGGTTCCTTCAAATCAGAAGGAACCCCATTGGTCTGCTAAGGACCAATGGGGCTCCTTGGAGCCCAAATACAAAGATGCTTTCGAGAGCTCTGAGCTATAGCTCAGAGCTCTGTCGGGTCCTGCAGCGCAGACGCGGAGGCGGCTGCGGTGAGTGACGTCGGGTGCGGCGTAGTTACAATGTAACAAAGTTGTTATATTGTAATAACTTTGTTACATTGTAACTGATAGAACATTTCCGAGAATATTGCGTGGGATCATTTATTTAAAGGGACAGGTAAGTATTAATGGTTAATTAAGAATATTAAAGGACTTTTTTCGTGGTTATGTTTTTTGTTCAATTAAAATACTTTTTCTATGTGTTTGTGTGTTTATTTACTTTTAACTCTTAAAGGAAATGGGTAAGGGGTACTACAAGTACCTCTATACTCATTTCTCCTGGGAGGGGGGTGGGCATCTGGGGGACCCCTTTTTAAAGGGGACTCCCAGATTCCACCATGAACCCCCCACCCAGGAAATCGCGGCCTCCACCTCCACCACCCATCGGAGGTGGAGAAGAGCCCCTTGTCCTTGGATTGGACAAGGGCTCGGAGGGGGAGGGGAAAGCTTGGCTGCCCCTCCCCTTCCGAGACCCCCCAATCCATGGACCATGCGGGCTGGTATAGTCAGGGTGCGGAGCCCCACGCGGCCGGTGCTCCGCATTCTGGCTATCCCAGCCTGCATGGGGGACAAGGGGTTAAAGAGGTCTGGGAGGGGGGACCCCACGTCGTTTTTTTTTTATATTTCCCACACTCAGAACGAAGTAAGTAAAACTCTTCCCACTTGGGGGAATCTATGAAAATAATACACTATTGTTACCTGTGCAAAAAAAACTGACATTTTCCGCATTTAAAATACATTTTTGCCCTTGAAACTTAAAAATCGATTTTCTCAAAAACTATAAGGTGTTTTTGAAAAAAAATTTTTTCCTCTTATTCCCACTGATCCCCTTAATATACCCTAGGAATTTGGTGTTCCTAAACTTTAAGCAGGCTTTGCTATTAACCGTTAAAATCGGCGGGTTTTTAAATGTATACATTTTTACTTTGAAACTTTAACATCGATTTTCTCAAAAACTATAAGGTCTTTTTGAAAAAAAATTTTTTCCTCTTATTCCTCCTGATCTCCTTAATATATTCTCCAAATTTGAGGCTCTTAGCATTTAAGGGGGCTTTGCTATTAACCCTTAAAGTCGGCGGCTTTTTTATATTATACGGAGCGTTACGGTTTAACGCGAAATTACGGTAGCGTTTAATGCGAAATTACGGCATGAACGAAACGCGAAATTTCGCGTTGAAAATTACGCTTACGGTATTTTCAATTACGATTTTAATGGCAATTTCGCTACGCTAATTTCACATCGTAATCGCAAATTTCGCATGCGTAATTATAGTAATGCGAAATTACGAAAATTTCAGCTCAACTCTAAGAATAACTTACCTCTCAAACACCTCTGCTGGTCTGCTGGGGCGGAGCTTTGTGTTATTTGGGGCAGAGCTTTGCTCTGGTCCTGGCCCCCACTGGCCTTGGCACAGACTTTCATCCCTGCACACCAGGAACATGCCAAAATATGCAGTATCATGCATTGATCTGCTGGCATCTACCAGCATCCGCTGACTGACCAGGAGTTTAGGCACAGGAAGCATGGCAGCCTGGCAGAAGTATACAGGCTACAAGCCAACAGAATGTGCTCTGGGCGAGCAGGAGGATAACAAGGGACTACAGGAGTATTAGGCTGCAAGCAGTCAAAATGTGCAGCATGAAAGCAGAAGAGCAATGTAGGAAGATAATACTGGGGGCAAGGTGCACCATGCTGGCCACATGCTGACAGCTGCTTGTCGGCAATGGAGTAGGACATCAGTAATCTGGTAGACAAAAGTTGGAAGCGGAAGCTGAGCCAGGCAAACATACTGCATATGTTGTTGATGCACCTGAGCTGTATCCGAGCCAGGAAGTCAGCAAGTTAGCGAGTTCATCTCTTCTGTTAGGCAGGTACTCGCGGAGCTTAGTGAGCTGCCTCTAGACCATCAGGCATGTGTAGGATCGAGTCTCGTTACATCTATGGTAAATTCAGCCCTGGTTACAAAAGAATTTTACACCCTAGAATGACTTATCCACCCAGGGAATCTTGCTACTCAGTATGTAATCAGGAAAGGCATCCTTTGAACCCTATATTAGTTCACTAGTGCAGTGCCAGCCAATATAAAGGTAAGTCAATTCTCCATCCTGTAATATTGAGAATTATGGAGTGGATTTTACTTTCCTTTGTTACACAACTACCCTTTAACCTTTATACAAAAGTACTAAAGCTGTCTTGTTACATTTTGCAAAGAGCAACTGTAGTACTTCATATTGAGTGTATTGTAAAGGAGAACAGAGACGCCAAAAGAATAAAATCAGTACTTAAAATATTTAAAATTGCTTAGGAGGAAGTGGTGGACTTACCTTCCTCAAGCAGACACAACAAGCTGTGTTTTCAAGACAAGGTAAATTTATTGGTACACTCCCCCTTTTTTCCTCCCACCAGTACACTGTAGGCTCTACTCCCTGTACCCCCCCCCCCCCCACAATCGCTCTCCTCCCTTCCAGATTCCCCTGGTCCCCCCCTGTTTTTTCCTCTGACCCACTACACCACTACAACACTGTAACATAGGATTGTTATACACCGTATGTTTAATACAATATATATATATATATATATATATATATATATATATATATATATATATATATATATATATATATATATATATATATACATCTGTTTGCATACATATATGCCCTTATGTCTGGATATACACCCATATGTGCCTTTTGTCCCCAGTTGTGTACTCCTGTCTTTTATTGCCTGATGAAGCGGGCTTGGGCCTGCGAAACGCTTTGCGATTAACCCCTGCAGTGTACCAATATATTTACCTTGTCTTGAATACACAGCCTATGTGCAGGGGCATACCTAGAAATCCCCGGGCCCCCCTGCAAAAAAATAAATCCCTAGGGCCTGCTCAGGGAATTTTGGGGGGCAGGAGGGGTCGCAGCGTAAGAGGAGAGTGTGGCAGATCGGTGGGGAGGGGGGACATTTCCCCCCCTCACCTCGGGCTCTCCTCTCAGCGCTCCCCTCCTGCAATCATTGGTGGCAGCGGGCAGCGGCGGTGGCGGCAGGATAACACACTACCTCCTTCTCGCTGGAGGTCTTCCGTTCTCTAAGAGCAACTTCCTGTTTACAGAGGAAGTTGCATGAAGCTCTTAGAGAATGGAAGACCTCCAGCGAGAAGGAGGTAATGTGTTATCCTGCCCCCGCTGCTGCTGCCCGCTGCCACCAATGATTGCAGGAGGGGAGCGCTGAGAGGAGAGCCCAAGGTGAGGGAGGGGGGGGGATGTCCCCCCTCCCCACCGATCTGCCACACTCTCCTCTTATGCTGCGACCCCTTCTGCCCCCTGAAAGTCCCTGGACGAGCCCTAGGGCCCCCCCCCCCCCCCCACGACGGCAGGGGTCGCATCCCCTATTGTTACACCAGTGCCTATGTGTCTGCTTGTAGGAGGTAAGTCCACCGCTTCCTCCTAAGCAATTTTAAATATTTTAAGTACTGATTTTATTCTTTTGGCACCTCTGTTCTCCTTTACAATACGTTTAATTTCCACCCCTGGTGGAGGGGAATACCCCTTTCTTTTTCACGTCTACAGAGAGCGACTTCTTAATCGTGAGTGAGGACAGGACAATCTCCTCACCTGCTTATACAGTGGTTGCCTGGAGGTAACCCTGGTTTGTGAGTATTATTCAATACTCTTTTCATTTGTCTAATATTACCTTGACGTACTACACTATATTGGGCTCTCGGTTCTTCCTTTCTTTTCATATTGAGTGACTTAAAGGAAATATCCAGGAGAATAAAAAAAATGGCATTTACTATCGCCACATCAGGTATGTAAGTGGCTGTTCCTGCCTGGGTCAGGACTGAGTCAAGCCCCATACACGCACTCAACCAAGGATGCTCAGTACAAGCGAGAAGACAAATTTAAGCGATAAAAATATATGCCTTGAGGTGCACACGATAATAATACATACCGCACGACAAAACGAGCGACTTCCCTAAAAGACGTGTGTTTACCATATCGTTGAAGCTCCACAGCGACGTCTCTTCACCATAGTCAATGATAGTACATAATAGCGTAATCGTCTAGATTTGTGGAAACATTAACAGTTTGCAGACGTCTTCTCACCGTCTTTTCCAAAATCAATCCGACAGCCGAAACGATTCAACCTCTTCTTATCTGTCGTTTGCAGTTTCTTATCTGTCATTCTCGCTCAGTCATCCGCACGTCTACACGTGAAGACTGTCGTTCAATTTTCCGAAAACGTTTGCTTTTCGCTCACCATAAAAGACGGCGGTTGAGCGTGTGTATGGGGCTTCAGACTGCAGTGTGACCCTCACTGATAAGAAATTACAACTATAAAACACTTTACTAGCAGAAAATGGCTTCTGAAAGCAGGAAAGAGATACAAAGGGACAATAGTTCATAGATTTTAGCTCTGGCATACTTCAATGAATGTGTCATTTTGCAAAAACAATAAAACAGTAAAAACTTGAAAAGTAGATTTAAATATAAAATAAAACAGTGGAATATCTTTAAAAGTCTTTTTTTGGAGAAGGAAGATAGATAGAATTGTTTATTTCATTAATTTATTTTCACCTCGGGTGTCCTTTAATGAACATAATGGTGTGTTTATGAACTGATATGTATGCACCCATATTATTATAATAAAAAAAATGAACACCTATCTTATCAAATCAAATTAATATTTCCAATTGTATAGATTGATGCATTTTCAAAGGACAAAAAATAGAATCTAACCCAGTATTAACTTTTACAAAATGCATAAAAGCAATTAATTGTAGCAGCATTCAATAAATTGTGACCCCTGCTGTCTCTGCAAATGGCCAAAGCCTGCATCTCCTTTTTGCGATGTATTATCTTACCAAATCATCCTCTCCAGATATCCATTAAGCAATCCAAATTGATACACAGCCTCTTTTTTTTTTCATTCTGCTAAATCAAGAAGTTGACATGCATACATCTTGCTACAGTGTCCGAATAAATAATTAATTGGGTTAAGCTGTTAAGAGGGGACATGAAAATGACATTTTCATAATATTAACCTTAATAATTCATACTTTCCGCCGCACGTTCTCCTAATATGAGCATTAAGGAATTCGGTCTTTTTGTAACCGTGCTTGAAGCACAAACACTTGAACTGGCAGAGGATGTCCTTGAGTTCCTGACCTGAATGCTGATACAGACATCTTATTAGCTGACTGTACGGTACTGCAGTTGGTTGGATGCCTTCAGTAGGTGTAAACGGACAAAGATAGCACTTTCGCTGGGGATAAGGCCAAGTCATCGAGGAAGTGTGACTCAAGGTCCGAGCAGATGATATATTTTCTGGAATGACCAGGGATCTAATAAAGTCCAATATGACACATACTGACTTAATGCGCAACTAGCCTCATTCTTGATTCTGATCCTATAGCCAGCAAGTTTATTGCAGCTTCTCTTCAAATTCTACACACTGCAGAACTAGAAAAAAAATAAAAAAGGAACTACATTATATGCAGAAAAGAGAGAACTACATTATGTGCTAAGCTCATTTGAATTGCGCTCATACTGAAGGCCTAATAGGTATCTGCAATATTGTTATTATTTACAAAACTTCTTAATATTCTCATGCTCTGATGCTCCCCAGGGGCATGAAATGTAATTGGTATTTAAGCATGGATGCGTCTCCATGTGAGTTTTAAAAAGCTGACAGCAATTCCTATATAATGATGAAGACATTGTTCTGCTGTTGAAGCCACATGAATATTAATTAAAAAGGGGGCCATAAGCTATGTTTTATACATTACACATTTTTTTTATAAAAAGGAACATGGATATACACAGCCTAATTACAGAAAACTTGTTAATAGAGAATTAACGATCAGATAATTGATCAGTTGTGACATACAGAAAGCTGAGCAGAGTAAGGGCTAATTTATATAAACGGTTGAACCGCGCAGTTAACAAGCCGTCTGTGTAGCAGACAACCATTGGGTACATGTAACTGAGTGAAAGTGAACACACAGGCTGTTGAGGCACCCAGAAAAATTCAAATCTAAAAAGAACTCACCTGGAAGCTCAATTGCTACTGTCCAGAGAAATCTTGCAAGTTGGAATTTTTGCAACAGTCTCAAATGATATGGGCCAATGTGAACTGGTCCATCGAAAATCAGTGGAGTCCTTGGCCCGTCCATTTTGAGTTTGCTGTCTGGTCCATCAAACTGCAGAGCAGCGGACATAAGCTCTTACTCACAATTCTTTGTACACAGCAGAGAAAGGCATTGCTTCTTAGAATAAACTACATCTATATGACTAATTGCATAGGTGTTATATATAGACAACACGCACACCTAGCATTCAAACGATATGCACCAAATTATCATTATTGGAGGATGTTAGCTTCCAATATAGTTTGCATGCAAATTACTTCACACTGGACCCTCCCACCATGATGAGGCCATCCGCCTTGGGAGGGACCCTGACCTCTAACTAAATTAACAAACATGCATGTGCATAACCCTAGAGCGACTCTGTAGGTACCCTATCAGAGGCGGCCTTGTGATGCACTGCTCTTACTCAATTAACTTTTCCTCCCAAGTTTTCTTTGACGGTGATATTTTTACACCTTTTCATCAATAAAATGTAATTTAAGGCACCAGCAAGCAAGAAAATACTCAGAATAATGTTGACAGTACTTTCTCACCTACTTTCAACTGTCAATTTCAAAGTGCTGAAAACCAGAAGATGAAACATTATCCTCTAAGATAAACCTAGCAGAAAAATAAGGAATTGAATATGGGCCCATATATTAATACCAATAAGATTATACAGATACCTCCAAACTGTAAAACAAAGCAAATTAGAAATGAAGGATAAGTTCTCACTCTTTATTTTAGATTTGGTGCCATCTATTTGGGGACTAGCCCCATGTTCAGCTGCACAAATGTTTTTTTGTGGTGTTCATTTCTTTACTATCAATAGATTATTTGTGACAAAACCCTACAATGGAATCTCCTGTCTTGATCTATAACCTTAACATTCCAGTTTAGCATTAACCTCCTCCTGTTGACCAACCCTAACCGCCTCTTGAAATGTTACGTCTGTTCCGGGTACCTAACCTTCCCTCCTATCATTGAAGGGACTCTGAGCAGTGCAGAAACTATGGAACGATGCATACCATTTTGAAGCTCTCTTTCTCCTCTTTCCAACAATATATAAACCGCCACCCTACACCTTTTAATTTTCGCTATTTTCCCGATTCAAATCACTGCAAACGCGATTTTGATCGCGAAACATAACAAAAACTAAAAGGCGTAGGGTTGGCGGTTTATGTGTCGTTGGAAAGAGGAGAAAGAGACCTTCAAAAAGGTATGCATCTTTCCATGGTTACTTGTATTACACAGGACGACTTTTCCCCAAAGTCGGCCGCTCCATTCAGCTGCCGACTTTGGGGAAAAGTCGTCCTGTGTAATACAAGCAACTATGGGAAGATGCATACCATTTTGAAGCTCTCTTTCTCCTCTTTCCAACGACACATAAACTGCCACCCTACGCCTTTTAGTTTTCGATATTTTCGCAATTGAAATCGCTGGCTTCAGCATGGAACATTGTAGTGTGCTATGTTGGAGGTATAATTGTTAGGATAGCAGCCTACCAAGCGGTAGGCCTGGGTTCGATTCCTGGGCAATGTATGTGAGTTGGCTTTTGACATCCTACAAATCCCTAAGCAAGCTCATTTTTCTCTTGGATATATCACAATGGTACATGCTAGGCTGGCTTCAGCATATGTAGCATTGTAGTGTGTTGTGTTGGTGGTATAATGGTTAGGATAGCAGCCTACAGAGCAGTAGGCCTGAGTTCAATTCCTGGCCAATGTATGTGAGTTGGCTTTTGACATCCTACAAATCCCTAAGCAAGCTCATTTTTCTCTTGTATATATCATAATGGTACATGCTAGGCTGGCTTCAGCATGTAGTGTTGGTGGTGGTATAGTGGTGAGGAGAGCTGCCTACCAAGCACTAGACTTGGGTTTGATTCCCAGCCAATGTATGTAAGCTGGCGGAACGGAATCACCAAACAGAACGGAATCACCAAATTCCGGCCGGAATCACGGAATTCTTAATTCCGCGGAATCCAGCGACCATCCCTATTTGTAGTATCCATAAACTTCAAGATACATTGGAGAGTGACCAGCCACTTCCTGTACGGTGACCTGGAACACAGAGCGGGGACAATCAATTTCCTGCAGACCTTGCATGATGGTTGCAAGTCTTGCAACCCACCCTTACGAGTACATCATTATTATTCATTATTTAGTATTTATATAGTGTCAACATCTTCCACAGCTCTGTACAGAGTATTGTTGTCTTATCACTTAACCACCCTGGCGTTCTGATTAAATCGCCAGGGTGGCTGCGGGAGGGTTTTTTTTAAATTAAAAAAAAACTATTTCATGCAGCCAACTGAAAGTTGGCTGCATGAAAGCCCACTAGAGGGCGCTCCGGAGGCGATCTTCCGATCGCCTCCGGCGCCCAGAATAAACAAGGAAGGCCGCAATGAGCGGCCTTCCTTGTTTTGCTTATATCGTCGCCATAGCGACGAGCGGAGTGACGTCATCGACGTCAGCCGACGTCGTGACGTCAGCCGCCTCCGATCCAGCTCTTAGCGCTGGCCGGAACTTTTTGTTCCGGCTACGCTGGGCTCAGGCGGCTGGGGGGACCCTCTTTCGCCGCTGCTCGCGGCGAATCGCCGCAGAGCGGCGGCGATCAGGCAGCACACGCGGCTGGCAAAGTGCCGGCTGCGTGTGCTGCTTTTTATTGCATCAAAATCGGCCCAGCAGGGCCTGAGCGGCAGCCGCTGGCGGTGTTGGACGAGCTGAGCTCGTCCAGACCGCTCAGCTGGTTAACTGTCCTTCAGAGGAGCTCACAATCTAATCCTTACCATTGTCATATGTCTATGTATGTATCTTGCAGTGTATGTATCGTAGGCTAGGGACAAGTTTTTTTTTTTTTAGGGGAAGCTAATTTATTTATTTGTATATTTTTGGGATGTGGAAATCGGAGTGCCCAGAAGAAACCCACTCAGACATGGGGAAAACTTACAAACTCCTTGCAGATAATGCCCTGACTGGGATTTGAATGGGGATGCAAGGTGAACATGCTAACCCGTACGCCACCGTGCTGCCCATATATCATCATCACTAAATATTATTTCGACCCTACCAGGCGATACTGCACCATCGGGCTCCTGGTTTCTCTCTTTACTTCAGGTGACCTTGGATTGTGGTAGCCACAAAAATCCCCTTCTCTTCATCCTCTGTCAAGAAAGAGGAACAGCACAACAGACAGAAAGTTAGCAATTTTAAACAGGAATATGATGGTAACTTCCTATTGTCCCTACTTTGGCTACCTGTTAATGTTTTTCTGTTCTTTGAAAATGCATTTCTATGAACTGTCTACCCTTCCTAAGGGCTTACAAAGTCACCGGAGAGAATTCACATAAACAACTACTCGCAGCTATAGTCACAGCAGAATGTCCTATCATTAATAGTAGAAGAAAAATGTAGAGCCGAATAACACCTTTTATTGGCTAGCTGAGTAGATTACAATAGTAAGCTTTCAAGATGTCTCAAGCTTCTTTGTAAGGCATGACGTCTTGTCTTGTAAAACTCAAAGTTCAATATGCAAATAATTCTATCGTGATTAAATTGAATGACAAAACAGACTCGTCTGATTTTAAGGTGTTACTTCCTATTTAGAAGTGCGTGATTAGATCCCTCAGCTGCCATATAGGTTTAATTAGCAAGAAATATCACACATAATAGTGATGCGATTCGCATTCTTCAGAAGGTGACAATTGCCTTTCTCCATGTGATCATCGCTACCAAGATTTCAAATTCATTTAAAGGAACTCTGTGCATTTCGACTGGATTCTCTGCCACATTATTGATCGAAAGATAAAAATATATTCACATTTTAAATACTGTTCTGTTCTTTGATAAATATTATTTCTAGCAGAGATGTATGAGAACTTCCTAGCATGGGAGTCGATTAAAGGCTTTATTGATTGCAGAAATGGAGACAATACCAGCTTAAAATGTTGGGTACCTGCAGCAGCTGTAGGGTGCAAATAAGCAATCAGCCCTATGTTAGCTTCTTCTGGGGCTTCTTCATGTGAGTGTGAGATGGACATAGGGCAGTTGGTTATTAGCAAATCACAGCTGATTTAGGTACCCGATGGTTTTGTCACCATCTTTGCAAGCAGTACTGCCTTCAGTTCTCTCACAGTGCCTGGAATCTCTCATCAGTCTCTACTAAAATATTGCACCTCTTTATACCGGACTCCTTGAGCATGCTAGTTGGCCTAATCGTGACTAGATAGTGTACTGGTTAAGGGCACTGCCTTTGACATGGGAGACCAGGGTTCGAATCCTGGCTAGGTCAGTTCTTATTCAGTAAGGAGTTCAAGGCAAAACTCCCTTACACTGCAGGGTGGCCTCTTGAGCGCATCCCAGTGGCTGCAGCTCTTGAGCGCCATGAGTCCGACAGGAGAAAAGCGCTATACAAATGTTTGCCATTATTATTAATTGATAAGTCACCTGCCTCACCCATGATAGAGACCTGGAGTCAAGGGCATAGCAATAGGAGTTGCAGAGGTTGCGACCGCATCGGGGCCAGAGGGGCCCTCCCTCAACAACAGTATTAGCTCTCTATTGGTCCTGTGATCATAATAATCACTTCTATAGTTACTTTGAATAGTAGTAACCATTAGCAAACTGTTCCCCACCCCCCTCTTGCTCCTCTGACACTGTAGTTGCTATTGGCAGGTTTTGGTGCGCCGTATCAATTGTTATGTATAGAGTGCTTGGGGGGCCCCAATGTAAAACTTGCATCGGGGCCCACAGCTCCATAGCTATGCCACTGCCTGGAGCACCTGCTTTCCTCCCTCTTAACCCCTGAATATTATTTCTAGTAGAACAGGAAACAGTGACTACTAATAAAATTCTTCATAGAAAGTGTTTCCTTGTATCAAAGATCAGTGCTGGATACTATATACATTAAGGGCCCTTTTCCACTAGCGCGTTTGCGCTAGCTGAATCGCAAAACCGCAAACCGCTAGCGATTTTACAATCGCTACGGTTTGCTTTTTAACATAGGAATCGCGGTAGGTCATTTCCACTACCGCGATTCGTTTTTTACTTGATCGCGATCGCGCCGCGGAGCGACTTTTGCCGCGATTTTGCTATGCAGTGCATAGCATAGCAAAATCGTGGCCGCAAACGTTGGGAAAACGGCGGAATTGCGATTCAGCAATCGCTAGCGTTCAGCGCGAACGCTAGCGACTGCTAGTGGAAAAGGGCCCTTCGAGACAATCCTGGAAATAACCCCCCTATTGTTATTAAATTCAGTTAAAAATAACACTTATTATCAGTTTGCATGCACTCTGCATGGGGATTTGCTCAGTGCATGGATTACTACCAGCATGATGTGGGCTATGCAGAAGGAAGTGGCAAGAAACATCTACTATTTATGGCGGTATCTGCTTGCCGTTTAGTTGGATACTTCAATAGTGTAAAGATACAGTGCTGCCCCTGTGGATGACATCATTGGTAATAGCGAAACATGTTGGACAGTAGGCACCCCATCACCATCTAATCAGCTGATCTGCTGATGTGATATATACCTGCCATTCTGCTGCCGATCACTGTGGACAACAGAGGAGCTCCCTCCCTCCACTGAGGAGTGATAACTATACAGCCTATACAAACTGTTTGTACAACCAGTTACAAGGAGTTGCAAGGAGTGCAGCCCACCAGCCCTACTTAACGGTGTGGCCCTGTTCATCCCCACACATAAACTGGCCATAGACCTCATTACAGCCTATTGGCCAATCTGGTCCGGCAACACTGGTAACATTAAAGGGAACCTAAACTGAGGGATCCATTTGAAAATGGCGCCTGCGAATAATGGGGCACGGTGTTGCCGCTAATCCGTTTGCCGCTTATCGCTATTTAACGTTAAAGCCTTATCGTTATTTAGCTCTGTTTATTTTATTGAAAATGAGCGTTAACACACAGAACCCTCTCTGTACCTATCCCTAACCCCTAGACCCCCCCTGGTGGTGCCTAACCCTAACCACCCCCCTGGTGGTGCCTAACCCTAAGACCCCCCTGGTGGTGCCTAACCTTAACCACCCCCTGGTGGTGCCTAACCCTAAGACCTCCCTGGTGGTGCCTTACCCTAAATCTCCCCTGGTGGTGCCTAACCCTAACCACCCCCCTGGTGGTGCCTAACCCTAAGACCCCCACTGGTGGTGCCTAACCTTAACCACCCCCTGGTGGTGCCTAACCCTAAGACCCCCCTGGTGGTGCCTAACCCTAACCACCCCCCTGGTGGTGCCTAACCCTAACCACCCCCCTGGTGGTGCCTAACCCTAAGACCTCCCTGGTGGTGCCTTACCCTAAATCTCCCCTGGTGGTGCCTAACCCTAACCTTGACAGTGTTACATTAAATCCATTCACCGTTTTGCAGTTAAATAACATCTGCAGTTTGGCTTATGTAGGGCGCTACTGATAAATAACTTTACTGTGCGCAATAACGTCTGCTGTTTGGCATATGAACGGCGCTATTGATAAATAACGTTACTGTGTGCCGTTTTTCTTCTTTTTTCCCTGTGTGCCATTATTATGCAGTACTAACGATAAATAGCGATAAACGTATCTTTTTAATACGGCGCCATTTTTATGCATAGGCGCTGTGCGCCATTATTCACTGATCTGAAACTGAGAGGGATATGGATGTTTCC